>NW_015200741.1:0-560 GCF_001447785.1 Gekko japonicus | reverse complement strand
GAGTGGAGCCTGGGGAGGGCAGGGCTTGGCGAGGGGAAGGAGCTCAGCGGGGTATAAAGCCAAAGAGTTTCGTCCTCCAAAGCAGTTTCTAAGGGAACTGATCTCTGCGGTCTGGAGATTGGTTGTAACTCTGGGAGACCTCCAGTCACAGAATCATAGAATCCGGACGGAGGATGGTGGCAACCCTAGCTCATACTGCCCATTAGCAGTAAGCGATCACACAGCAAAAGAATAAAAAAAACAAGCAAAGCTGTGCACAATAGAAGACGCTGAGAGCAGCAGAAGCTAATAAATACAAACACAATATTGTAATATATAAAAGGACACGAATGAGAATATCAAATCATGAATACCAAAGCCATCAAATACAACAAGCATATGTCTCGGGCCTTTTTGCTTGTATTCAGTTTTAGTTTCTCTTTGCTCTTTGTATTTAGTCTTCTTAACTGAAGAAGAATTTTGAAACTAGGTTATTAATATCCAGAACCTTCGTATCGTCTCATCGGACTACTTACCTGCTTGATCAACTTACGCTTCTTAGCATCTATGTATTATTCTTG
>NW_015200740.1:0-559 GCF_001447785.1 Gekko japonicus | reverse complement strand
AGCAAAGTGATTGTTGAGCAGGGCCCGGGAAACACCCGCATAGTGGCAGTTTGTGCTCAGTCCATGAGCTCCAACCCCCACCCTGAAGGCAATGTGATGACTTAGGGCTGACCCTCACCCTCCTGCCCAGGGCCTGGGGAACACCAATATGAGGGCAGTTGGTTCTCTCTCCCTGAGTCCAACCCTCCACCCACCGGCAAATTTATATCCGGCAAGAGCCAACCTCCGCCGCCCTTCCCGGGGCCCGGGGAACACCTGTATTGGGATGGGTGGTGCTCCCTTCCTGGGCAAAACCCTCCCCCCAATGGCAATGTCACTACTAGGAAGGGCCAAATGGCCTGCCCTGTTTTGGTCCTGGGGAACACACGCACGGGAATGGGTGGTGCTCTCTGTCCCTGGGCCCACCCTCCACCCTGAAAGATATGTGATTCCTGGGCAGGGACAACCCCACTGCACTGCCCGGGACCATGGGAACACCCACACTGGGATGGGTGGTGCTTTTTCCCTCTGCCCCACCCTGCACCCACCGTCCATAAGTAAACTGATAACTGATCAGGGC
>NW_015200739.1:0-555 GCF_001447785.1 Gekko japonicus | reverse complement strand
ATTATTTACTGAGGTTCACTGAGTTAATGGCCTCTGCAGTGCAGGTTTCTGGCCTCTTTACAGTCATACTATAGAGGGGGGAAAGTGACAAAGGAAGCCAGTTCACATGCTATTTAGAATGGGAAGTTCATCATAACAACACTTTTGTGTGCAGGCAAATCAAAAGGAGTCAAGAATATACCCCCATTTCGAAGCTAATAAAAAATAGGAAATTGTAATAAGGAAAGTATCACCTGAAAAATCTGTCTCTGTATCCACGTGCCATTCCTTTCCATGTGCACATGCTATGGTATATTTGTATCAGAACACTTTAATTCCTCCTGATCAATCTTTGATCAGAGGTTGCTATAAAGCCCAGGGTTTCCCCTTGAAAACAAGTGTGGCAGCAATGCAAGAATTGCTTTGCTGAAGACCAAAGGCAGATGGTCCATGCCAGTGGTCTTGATCCTCAGGTTAGGAGGAGTTAATGCTTCTCTCATGGGGGCTTCTCTGAGGTCATGCTCAAAAAGGTAGAAGGCTTTAGGAATTAGCCATCCCTGGAGTTAAGGGAGGGCG
>NW_015200738.1:0-586 GCF_001447785.1 Gekko japonicus | reverse complement strand
AGCAGTGGTAACATTGGGCTGTACATATTCTGGGAACGGAAGATTGATGCTTCTCTTCTTGTATCCCATATTTTGTCATTCTTTTTTAATATTTGCCTCCTGGTTTTGGATAGTGATAAAATAGTGGGATATCGTTGTCATCGTCATTCCGGTGTACATCTTTATCCCACCCTTAACTCAAGCGATTCAGGATGCTATATACTGAGCTCCCCTCCTCCATTTTACCCTCATAGCAACTCTGAGAGGTTAGGAGGAGAAAGAGAGGCTGACCTAAAGTCACCCACTGTAATGTATTCAATAGCTGCCAACTTTTAAACCTCAAAACGGATCCAAAAAGGCTGAGGTCAGCATCAATATCAAGTCCGAGAATGGCGACTAAAGAAAAGAAAGAGTGGCAGGCAGCAATCGAAGCAATGGAGAGAAGAATGACTGAGGCGATACAAGCACTAGGAAAGCAACTACAGACAGAAATGGTAAAGCAGACACAGAAACATCTGGAACAACACACCTGGGGGGCATTATGGGTCGGGAAAATGGAGGTCCACTGATGCCAGTCTGTCAAGGCCAGGATGCTGCAGTTACTACT
>NW_015200737.1:0-560 GCF_001447785.1 Gekko japonicus | reverse complement strand
TCTTTTCCTACGAAATGACCCCTGATCTAGTCAAACCCCCCTTGCACTCTGCAGGAGCATAACCAGCTAAGTAAGCAACACAACTGTTAGTGTGCCATGAATTGCAATTTTTTCCCTTCAACAATAAGCCTCGCCAAAAATCTGAAATCGCTCCCCTGTTGGCCTGCTCCCCCCCCCCCAGCTTGTTCTCCGTCTCCTGCGCTCTAGACAGGGGATCGATTTCATCATTCTTCTATGAGACTCTCCACTCTTGCTGCCAACCCCCGTGTTATACCATTTCTCTCCCTGTCTGGATCGACAGCTGTTCCCTGTCTGACATCTACGGGAGCCAAACCGCCCCGAGGATTCTCCGGAATGCTCACAGTCGAGGCAGAAGGGAATGGACCAGACTCAGAATGGAGGGAACGCGTGAGTCGGATGCTACAAAAACCAGAGATGGATTCCAGACATCGCGCGTGTGTGTCAAGTGCCATTCGTTCGCGTCTGACATGCGGCTGCCCTGTGAATCGACGTTCTCCAAAAATGTCCTACCACTGACAGCCTTGCTCAGGTCTTGCAAA
>NW_015200736.1:0-589 GCF_001447785.1 Gekko japonicus | reverse complement strand
TTAGTCAGTGGCTTTTTTCGACACTCCTGCGGCGCAAAACAACGCCCCACTGACGCCTCCAGGATGCTAGACAGATGTGTCTGTCTGATCGCGCCCCGTTACTCCGCGGGGGAATCGCGCTGTTGTCACCGTTTTTGGTAAGTATGATCGCACCCATATATTTGCAAGCCATTCCCAACAAGAAGAAGAAGAGAAGAAGAGATTGGGGGAATCGCGCCGTTGTCACCGTTTTTGGTAAGTATGATCGCACCCATATATTTTCAAGCCATTCCCAACAAGACACGCTGCCTAGGCTCGGGTCATGAGTTCCAGTCATGCATTTGTGAGAAGGATCCTTAGAGCAACAGAAACATTAGGCCCTCCATAGGGACAGGATCCTGCTGCAGGACCAATGCCAGCTGCTCAGAGAATCCACAGGCTGAAACACTTGGGAACCTTGGAGAGGGCACAGGGGTTGGCAAGCATCTGAGAGCACTCCTGGACTTCATCCCTCTCTGCCTCTGGAGGAAGGGTGTGTGTGTGAGGGCCTGCCCGACTTCGAAGTCCAATCCACCCCCACTCACAGGGTGGAAGGAAGGCAGTAACCTGA
>NW_015200735.1:0-591 GCF_001447785.1 Gekko japonicus | reverse complement strand
CTTCTTCTTCTTCTTCTTCTTCGCATTTCCCGCCTTAAAGGATTGTTCCCTCCTGGTTCCTCTGGTGCTTTTCATCCCCAGATATCCGCAAGATCGTTTTCTTCCCACAATGCCTAAAGCCAGTTCACCCTTCAGAAGGTCCCAATGAAAAATGTAAAACTGGTTTGGGACAGAATGCTCACTTGCACGACAAATGACTGTCTCCTGTGCTTGCATTCCACACTCAGGGTCATGAGACGTCAGCGTCAAAAGCTTGCCGTGACTGAGAGAATCGGGGGTAGGGAGAGGCGGGGAGGAAGCAACTTACCCTCCCTCTTCTCCTGCCTCCTCCTGGCTGAATGAGGGCTGGAAACGGGGCAGCCGGAAGCAGGGGGCGGGGCTTCGTCATGTGCCCCGCCCCTTGCACCTCACCCGGGGGAACTGCGTTCCCCCGCGTTCCCCCCCGAAATGACCTCTGCAGTTCACCCTTCAGCAGGTTCCCAATGAAAGATGTAAAATCGGTTTTGGTCAGAATGCTCACTTGCATGACAAATGGCTCTCTGTCTCCTGTGCTTGCATTCCGCACTCAGGGTCATGAGACGTCAGCGTCAA
>NW_015200734.1:0-563 GCF_001447785.1 Gekko japonicus | reverse complement strand
TTTTTCCTCTTATATACAAGTGTAGTTATTATCTTTCCAAGGCAACAATCGATTTTAAGTAATTCATCAAATCAATTCATTAACCATTTAATTCATCAGACAACTCAGTAACTCAGCATAATCCTCATTTCATTTCATTAAACCCTACTAAACCCACTGGATCAATATTTAATTTCCCGCTTATATACAAGTATAATTTTAGTTTTTAACCCTTTCCAAGATATCAATCAATTTTAAACAGTAAATTACAGTAGATTACTTCATCAACCAGTCAATTCATCAAACATTCAGCAACTCTACATAGTTTTTGGTCAGTAAATAGCATGCTTCTCTCCACCTCTTCTTCCGCTGCTCAGACTTAAACTCACTGTTAAAGCCCAAAGGTCCGATCTTCTTCCGTTGTTCCACTGCTCAGACTTAAGTTCACCGTGAGATCAGGAGATCAATTTTATCCTTCTTGCCGTTTTCTCTTTTCCAACACTCCACTCCAACACTCCACTTTACTCTGAAGTAATTAACTGATTTGTCCCTTCCACCTTCTTGGTTACTGTCACCATGTAGTA
>NW_015200733.1:0-562 GCF_001447785.1 Gekko japonicus | reverse complement strand
TTCTCCTTTTTCCCTTTTAAAAGAGGGGATTTTCTCTGATTTCTCTTTGTAAAGAAATTAATTCACACTTTTGTAATTTCAGCTCTTGTCGTTATTTTAGGTTATACACTGCACGGTGTTGCTCTAGCAGGAGGATAGGAAGGTTTGGGGAGATATTGCCTGCCTCTGAGCATCTACAGAGGGAAATTCTGAAATTTTGCAGACCCTCCTCTTCCTGCCTTTCCTTTCTTTGGATTTCTCTTTAATCAAAAGTGAACTGATTAGAAACTGACTCCAAATCTACAGAGTGAAATTCTGAAATTTTGCAGACCCTCCTCTTCCTGCCTTTCCTTTCTTTGGATTTCTCTTTAATCAAAAGTGAACTGATTAGAAACTGACTCCAAATTCCTAAAAAAGAAAAAAAAGGAAACGAAATGAATTGTTGGATTTCAGGGAGAAATTAGGTAAAGGGAAATCAAGTTGTTTGAAACCTTTATCTGGGACCCTGGAAAGTTTGCCAGTCAGTATAGAAACTATAGACCTTGATGGGCAAGTGTTCTGACTTTGTATAAGGCAGTTTCAT
>NW_015200732.1:0-683 GCF_001447785.1 Gekko japonicus | reverse complement strand
CTGCTTAACTTTGCCGGAATGGCACCTGTTTTTGCTATTTAGTCATTATAGTCACAATCAGGGCTCTAGTCGGGGGGGAGCTCTCAGGTACGGAGCTCCGGAAGAGAACCTCTAGGGGGCGGGGCGGTCACGTGGTGAAGCCCCGCCCCCTTCTTTACCCCGCCCTCTGCTTCGATCCTCATTCCGTTTGGGAATGAGGATGAAGCAGGAGGGTAAGTAGCCGGGCCTTCTGACACACTTCCGGTGATGTCAGGGGGTGTGGCCTTCTGTCACTTCCGGTGATGTCAGGGGGCGTGGCATATGCAAATAAGTTATGCTAATGAGTTATGCTAATGAGCTCCGGCAGCTCTTTTTCTACAACAAGACCCCTGGTCACAATTATAGATGTTTAGCTATATTTTTCCTAAATGTTTCAGGCAGGCAACAAAAATGTAAAAGATAAGTAAGATTGCTCAGGAAATATATAAAATTATTTCACATAGGATGAAAAAAAAATGTACATTGACTTATCAAGGCTAATCAAATAAATGGAACCTACTTCTGACTAAGCTGTGGAGTCTTGTGAAAATTCTGCTTTGTGAGCTACTGACATTAAAAGGAGAAGTTTGGGTGCTGCATAAATTAGTTTGCTCTGGAGCCCTCCTTTCTGAAGCGAAGACAAAAATCTGTGAAGTGGAGGCTAA
>NW_015200731.1:0-563 GCF_001447785.1 Gekko japonicus | reverse complement strand
CCCGCTATCTTTATGGATTGTTTACCTTCACCAACATTTTTAAAGTCTTTGAATATGTGCTTACGCTCATACACACTTTGGTAAGTCTTTCCCAACAGTTTTCGCCACTTTTGCTTCCGTTCCCCCCCGGTTCCGCTCCCCCCGGTTATGCGCATGGGAGGGGCCCCTCCTCTGCTCGCTTTACTTTCTAGTCTGTGGGATGGGGAGCTTTCTTTTTAACTTAGCAAAAATGCTTCATTCCGACTCACGTTCATATTCGGTCATCCGACCTAGCTTAGCCTCGGTTTCAACCGCTTGATCTCCAGCGCTTGTCCCAGTCAGCGTCACTTGTTCCATTTGAACACAGAGCAGGAGGACCATCAGGATGGAGAAGCACCTCAATTCCCCAGCATCGTGCTGGCGAATAGGGTCCCATGGTTAGGATCCTTTCAGCCAGGCTCTGCGGGGGTAGCGATGTCTTGCCCCCCCTCCTTTCTGCTAGTGCACAGCTTCACCCCCAGGAGGTCAGGGAGGTGAGTCTGCTTAGCGTGCTGCGAAAAACCGTAAGTCTTTACTTGAATATT
>NW_015200730.1:0-565 GCF_001447785.1 Gekko japonicus | reverse complement strand
CTCTTGAGAGTTCTGGCGTCTCTTTTTCAAAAAAAGAAAGAAATCCCTGATCACTGGAGAGAGAAGTAGATGAACCCAGGTGCACATGTCTTAATAGGGTTGCCAGCATCCTGCTGGAGGCTGGGGACCCCCTGACCCCAGGCCCTACCCTCCCTGATGAACAGCTGACTGGGAGACCTACCTGGAGCAGGAGAGGAGGCCCAGGATACATTGCTGGTGATGTCATCACGCTGGTGATGTTGCAGCGATTCTCTGGTATTTGTGCAAAATCTCTATGGTGGAAGCCATTTTTTACCATAGAGTTTTGCCCGAATACCAGAGGTTGTTGAGAGGATAAAACATCACAATGTGATGATGTCACTTCTGGTACTCACTGGAAATGATGTGGACACATCACCAGCAATATAGTCTGGGCCTCACTCCTGCTCCTGGTTAAGTCCCCCCCACAACCCCTGCCAGTTACCAGGAGGGACCTGCCAAACCTATGGCCTAATAAGGCCATAGAATAAGCTATAAAAACATGAGCTCAAATCAGGCCTACTCAACTTGAGGGGCCTACCAAGAT
>NW_015200729.1:0-565 GCF_001447785.1 Gekko japonicus | reverse complement strand
CTTTAAAGGGCTCCTTCCCAGGCCTGGGGAGCGAGGATAACGGGCAAGAGGCGCCATTTTGCCCTAGGAGTCAAAGGGCGCCACCCCGGGGCTCAGGAAGGCGGGGAACCTTTCCCCCCCGCTCCCGGCCCCACGAGCACCGGCTGCCATAACTCTTTAAAGGGCTCCTTCCCAAGCCTGGGGGAGCGAGAATAACCTCTCGCGCCTGATGTCCCAGCGGCAAGAGGCGCCATTTATCCCTAGGAGTCACAGGGAGTCACCCCGCGGCTCAGGGAGCCAGGGAACATTTCGGGGGGGCCCGCGACTGGCGCCACAAGCACAAGTGGCCATAACTCTTTAAAGGGCTTCTTCCCAGGCCTGAGGGAGTGAGAATAACCTCTCGCACCTGATGTCGCGCCTGATGTCCGAGCGGCAAGGGCAAAGCCGCTCAGACATCAGGCACGAGAGGCGCTATTTCGCCCTAGGAGTCAAAGGGTGCCATCCCGGGGCTCAGTGAGGGGGGAACTCCCCCCCGCGACCAGCACTGCGAGCGCCGGCGGCCATAACTCTTTAAAGGGCTCCTTCC
>NW_015200728.1:0-584 GCF_001447785.1 Gekko japonicus | reverse complement strand
ATCAACAAAAAACCACCTCCAGAGGTGGTTTTACCAGAACGGCCATGGCAAGTGTGGCCGTGGGATCGCCGGCGCGTCCTTCTGCCGGCGCATCCCCGGCTCCTGCCCAAACATCGCATGCTCAGACATGCGCAGTTCGGCAGCCTCCCGTCGCTGTCTCCCCGGTCTCCCCAGCATCTGATCGTGCCGGGGAGCAATTGCGCGGCGGCTCACGGGATCTGCATGATCCCGCCGCCCTGTGCCTATTTTGGTGCGACTTTTTAAAGCCGCACTTTTGCCCGCCTTTTTTTCCCCCATGTGGCAGGGACCTTAGACTAGCAGCGATTCTCCAGGGTCTCAGGCTGAGGCCTTTCACATTATCTGCTGCCTGATACTTAACTGGAGATGCCAGGGATTGAACCTGGGACCTTCTGCATGCCAAGCAGATGCTCTACCCCTGGTTCATGACCCCTCCTCATTGTTTGTGCCAGACTAGGGCTGAGATTATTGGCGGTTCAAATCCAACTCCTTCTGTGAAGGTCACTAGGTAAAAGTCATGCTTCTGCCTCGTATATCTTGTTGAAAATGTATGTGTTTACAAGGTC
>NW_015200727.1:0-566 GCF_001447785.1 Gekko japonicus | reverse complement strand
ATCTCCCAAAATGACAACTGATCTCCAAACTAGTTCTGCCAGAGGTGATGGCAGCTTTGGAGGGTGAACTATATGGCATCTAGGGTTGTCAAGTCCCCGCTGTACACGCCGCTCCGGGAATGAGCGCGTGTGCGCTTCGCTCGTGCGCGCCACAGCCACGTCACCCAAAAGTGATGCAACCACGTTGGACACGCCAGGGCAGGGCCACAATCATCCGAGGGAAAACAATAGAGTTTTCCCTCGGATGACTGCAGCCCCGCCCCCAACGCGCCCGACGCGACTGCATAACTTCCGGGTGACATGCTGTGGGTGACGTGCTGATGCCGCGCACGTCGCGTGCTTTTGGGGTGAGGTTCTCGGGCGGTGGGACTTGGCAAGCCTAATGGCATCACATCCTCGCTGAGCTCCCTCCCCTCCCCAAACTCTGACCTCCCCAGGCAACTGTCCACAAATTTCGCAAACCATTGTTGGCAACCCTAACTGTTCACCACCCTGAACCTTTTGGCGTAAGGGCGGGATAAAACGTGCAATAAAATAATAAACTGTGTGGATGCATACTTACATAT
>NW_015200726.1:0-490 GCF_001447785.1 Gekko japonicus | reverse complement strand
AGGATGCCTTTTAATCTGTGCAACCAATCAGAACCCCCGCTGGGCAAGCTCCACTTAGCCCCGCCCACTTTCTAAAAGCACTTGGCGGGCGTCACATTGGGGATCCCTGTCCTAGACTGACGCTCCAACCACTATGCGACGCTGCCACTCCCAGACTGATTGCAAGTTTCCGTGGTCCTGAGCTCTGCTGATGAAACAAACATCTGGCTCTCGAGACCTCGCACGATACACGGTCATACCAGGGGAGTCGCCAGTTAACCTGTCACAGCAAAATCAAACAGGAGCCTAGAGGGTTCCTTCCAGAGTAATAAGATATATTCTGGCCTGAGGTTTTGTGAGTCAGAGTCTCGCTTCCTCGGATGCATCAGGCTTTGACTCATGACATGTCTGCTCATCACAGAAGAGATGTCGCCGGACTTTAGGGTGCTGCTGGACTTTTCTGCTTTATTTCACAACAAACAAGTTAGAAGAAGAGAAGAAGAAGAGATTG
>NW_015200725.1:0-571 GCF_001447785.1 Gekko japonicus | reverse complement strand
TGCCTTCTTGTCCTCTCTAAACCACCATACGCAGCCAGCATGAAGAAGTGAGCAGTGATTCAGGAAAGCTCCTACCTTGCCACACATTCTGTTGGTATTTAAGGTGCTACGAGCCCGGCACTGCTCCTGGTGGACACTTTTGAGGCACCCCCAAATAGATCCTGGCAGGTTGGGCCGCTCGGGGTCCTCCTGTGCCCTGCAGAGCTGGGCGCTTGGGGGAGGACCCGGACCGATGGCAGAGATGGGTGACCTCGTGGCTTCTCCTCATGGCACCTTCGGCTCCCCTTGGGCAAGTGGCTTGCCCTCCCAGAAAGGTGGGTGGTGGCCCGCAATTTACTACCCTGCTTAGGCAAGGGAGGGGTGAGGTAGCAGGCCAGCGGGGCACCCCCTCATGGGACCGCTCCAGGCTGCTGTCTAAAAATTGTCTATGATGGGCCGGCCCTGATCCTGAGTCTTCCTCCACTGTCATTCTATCTGTCTCCCTTCTCTTTTCATTGCCCACAGCTCCTCGGGAAACCAAGGGGCTATCTGGGCTCTAGCAACCCCAGGAGTAATCATTTCAACCACCCAG
>NW_015200724.1:0-570 GCF_001447785.1 Gekko japonicus | reverse complement strand
TTGAAAATTGGTGGGCACACGGGGGGGGCCGCAAGAAGGTTCTCCCCCCAGCCTGCCTTGGCAGGCCAGCTGGGAAAGCAAAAGGGGGGGGGAATCTTTAAAAGCCTCCCCTTCCTCAGCCGGCCTGCCAAGACGGGTGGGCAGGGGAGCAAAGAGAGAAGGGGTTTAAAGTGCTGGGGAAGAGAAGGGGAGGCTTTTGAAGATGCCTCCCCCCTTTTGCTTCCCCTTCTGACATCACTTCTGGTGATGTCAGGGTGTGTGGCATATGCTAATGAGCTATTATGCTAATAGCTTATTAGGTATGCTAATGAGCTCCTTCCGCTCTTTTTCTACAAAATGACCCCTGGTAGTGGTGGTGGTGTTTGGACAGTTATTTTTACTAGCACCTTTTCTTCGGTTAAAGTAAATGAAGTTAAATAATTCAGGTAATGATACAGGTCTGTATATGTAGATAGGTTTTATGACTGCATACTGAGTGAGGAGCAAGCTGTACAGGGTTAATTTCTTCTTTTGTATGAGAAAAAACATGTCAGAGTACCCGTACACAGAGACACCTTATGCAACAGCCGA
>NW_015200723.1:0-577 GCF_001447785.1 Gekko japonicus | reverse complement strand
TGGCCTGTAAAGAAATAAAATGTTACTTCAAAAACAGCTTGGTAAAAACAACAAATCATCAATTATTTCACTTTGTAAGAAGGGAGAGCAAAAGGAGGTTCTACCCTGACATGCCAACTTAGGAAAGTCAGACTTTTGCCTTTTCCAGGAATTAGAAATCCTTGCTCTGGAAGAACTACAGGAAGCAAAATATAAGCTACACATAGTTTGCAGAATCATATGATGCCACAGCCTGCTGGCCTTCCCCTAGCCATAACAGGAATGTATTCGACTTCATTTATATACTGGGGCAAAAGTCATTGTAGAATAGCATCTGTTCCCATGGCTGATAAAAAAGGAACCAGATAACTCTACCAGAGCAAGCTGCTTTTCAGAGCTCCATCTCATTCCTACTGTTTACAGTTGGGTCACAACAATAGTAAACCCTGAACATCCATATTACATGCTGACAGTGTTTGATATTTGGAGATGACTAGCAAAGGTACCTGGTTCAGTGATACTTATCTGTTGAAGCCTATGATTAGTAAGATTTGGGCTTGTTTTTTCAAAGTATTATGCTGTACCACACCACATGGCA
>NW_015200722.1:0-581 GCF_001447785.1 Gekko japonicus | reverse complement strand
GTCGATGTCAATGTACCAATGGAGTTTATTGGGTTTTTGAGAATAAAGACCAAGTCATCTGCAAATGCCAATAGTTTGTATTCTTCTCCTTTTAGTTTCAAGCCACTAATTTGACTCTCTGCTCTGATTTGATTGGTTAAGTTTTCAAGGGCAAAGATAAATAGTAATGGTGACAGAGGACATCCTTGTCTGGTTCCTTTATTTATCTCTACCATTTGGGATAGGTCTCCATTAATGCATATTTTAGCTTGCTGTTTATTATGGATTGCTCGGACCATTTTGTAAAAATTTCTATCTGGTTGTGAGTTTGACAAAAGTTTGAGCAGAAAGTTCCAGCTGACATTATCAAAGGCTTTTTCTGCATAAAGGAAAATTAGAGGACTTTGTTTTTCTGGGTGGGCTTCATAGTATTCCAGAATGTTTAGTTATACCCTCACATTATGGCGCAGTTGTCTTTGGGGTAGGAAGCCTACTTGATCTACATGAATTGTTTGTGACAGAAACCTTTTCATTCTATTTGCTAAGATGAAGGCATAGATTTTATAGTCTATGTTTAGCAGGGAAATTGGCCTATAATTTTT
>NW_015200721.1:0-577 GCF_001447785.1 Gekko japonicus | reverse complement strand
TGAAATTTAAGTCTCTAGTTTTTAGATTTGACAATGGGGTATCGTCATACCAACCTCAAAATCTTCCAGCATTTGCCAAGGCAGTGCTAGCAACCCTATTCAGGGTGCTCTAATGTATATGGAATTCCCTGTCATAATTCCATCTAGATCTTGACCCAAACCTGACTCAGTCTCAACAATGCTTGTTGTATCACATGCCTTTAGACCACTGGCTCCCAAAGTGGGCAATACCACCCACTCAGGGGTGCTGGAACAATCTAGGTGGGCTGGAACAATCCAGGTGCAGATCCACAAACTGCAACTTTTTGTCCACTTCTTTAAGGTAGATGTCCGGGGGGTAATTTTTTTTCTGAAAAGGGGGCGTTAGGGTTAGGAATAAGTTTGGGAAACTCTGCTTTAGACCATACCCTAGGCCAATAATACTTGCATAGTCTGATGGAAAATGAGAAGGGGTAACATGCTTCAATGTATCCATCATGTAAAAAGCTAGTGAAGTGAGATGTAGCACAAGCAATCAGGGGTATAATGCATAGTCTGACTGGATAATATTGATGAGACTTCATGTCAAGCCTATCTA
>NW_015200720.1:0-592 GCF_001447785.1 Gekko japonicus | reverse complement strand
GCATTTCAGGGCCATCCCTTACAAGTTATTTAGTAGTTCCTTATCTATTCTTTGCTTTGGCTGCGGTCACATGGAGCAGTAGCCACGCTACAGAGACGGAAGATAGGCAGATTTTCCGGGCGTGATCACAGCGCCACATCTGGGAAGCGTAGAGCTCCTGTGGCTCACCCGAGGCTTCCCGCTGAAGATGCGGGGTAAAAAACTAGTACCTCCAAGGTACTAGTTTCCGGAAGCAAGGGCGGGCGTTTGATCGCGTTTCCAGTGGCATCGGGTGCCCGCCCATGTCCCCTCGCAAAAAGGTTTTTTTCCCAAGTCTCCATGGGATGCGCACAAGCACACAACAGAGCATGCGCATACTTAAGTTAAAAAAACCACAACCCCGTTTGCCGCCCCGCCCCGCTTCTTTGCCTGTGGTGTGATCGGCACCTCCCCCCTAACCACGGGACCTCGATGGGACCTCAAGCGGACGTCTAATCGCACAGCCACACATTATTTTACTCCAGGGCAGCCACGCTTCCCCCCCGCACTTTCCAGCCCGTGTGACTGGAGCCTTTGTTTATCTGTGGTCCCAGTCACATGGGCTGGAAAATGC
>NW_015200719.1:0-584 GCF_001447785.1 Gekko japonicus | reverse complement strand
AAGTGGCAAATGGTTTTAAATTATGCATGGCCTGCCCAAGGATGACTGCATAATCCAAGCAAGCCAATACACATGTGAACGATGGCTATGAAGCCCAGCCACCAGCCCAATGTTGCCACTGTGCAGATGAAAGCATACTTAAAATGTTTTTTTTAATGGTGAACAAGTCATCAAGGTGTTCAACTCGAGAGTGAACAGACATTGCAAATGAAGTAAATTCATACCAGCTCATCCCTAAATGGAACACTGTATCTTAGATCCAACCCTGCTTGTATAATAGTAGAAGCAAAACTTCCATTTATACAGGGTGGGGAGATTCCTGCCTATTTCTTCTTCCCACTGCAGCCCTTGTGCTTCAGCCTATGCAACTGCTGAAGGTTCCCAAATCATCAGGAGCAGCTGACCGAGGCAGGGGGGAGGGAGCACAGGGAGCTGCAGGTAGAACGGGAGTCAGGAGAGTCACATTCTGTGAGCTCTGATCCAGTTGAATTTTTTTGTACCCAGAGACCTTTACATCAAAGTGTCATTAATGAATACACACATACACCCTGCCTTTCTGACTAATCCATCAAAGGGCTTGGGAT
>NW_015200718.1:0-779 GCF_001447785.1 Gekko japonicus | reverse complement strand
GTTTCTTAATGTGGACTATAAATGGGAAACAAAAACGTTGTTGGTTACACACGGGGTCATTTCGTAGAAAAAGAGGTGCAGGAGCTCATTAGCATAACTCATTAGCATAACTTATTTGCATATGCCACACCCCCTGACATCACCAGAAGTGTGTCAGAAGGCAACACCCACCGCTCAGGCTCCACTGGACTGTTTTGGATGGCTAGCTATTGGGGGGGGGGCGAACATGCAGATCTGTCCTCGCAGAGGAGGGAGAGCTTGTACCTGAATAAAACTTGGCCTTAAAGGTGCCACTGGACTGTTTTGGGGCGGGGGGGAGCTCTGCAACGTACCTGGCTGCTCCTTGCTCTGACTGAGGGCTGCTGGGAGCAGGGGGTGGGGCTTGTTGCATGTGCCCGCCCCCTGGGCTCTTTACTGCCGGAGCTCCGCTCCTGTGCGCTCCTGCAGGAAATGACCCCTGGTTACACCTATGGTCCCAGTACTCCTAATGCAGCTGTGACTAAAATGTGAGAAGGCTTCTTGCACTGAAGGAAAGCTCAGTGGAATGCATCTGCAGGACCCAAATTCTGAATGATCAATGGCCCAACAGTTCTCACAGCAAATGCTTGATATTATTTTAAGCTTTACCCCTGAGTTGGGCTTCAGGTTTATAATGGAGTTCTTTCAAACATCTCATTCTTCCCTCGAGGGAATTGTGAAAGGAACATTCTAGGTTCAGTTCTACATAAAAACATCAAAGCAGGGTTTAATCTTAAAATACTAATAATCAGGGCTATTTT
>NW_015200717.1:0-586 GCF_001447785.1 Gekko japonicus | reverse complement strand
CCCCCTCTCCAGTTCTAACAGATGAAAAAGAGAAAAAGAAACGCAACAGCACAGCTTGACTAGTTGTTGTTGGGTTGGGAAATATCTGGTGATCACGCCAAAAGTACCTTTCTGCCATGTATCTCTGTCATGATCCTGGGCCTATAATGGTGCAACCTACAGGCTCGAGGGAGGCCAAGTGGCTCTAAGGAAGCCTGTATTAGAGTGACTACAGGGCCTACATTTTCCAGGCACCCTCTGGACCCTGTGGATGGCTAACAGGGGATTTGGAGGGAAAACATATACCAGCAGAGGAGTAGAGGGTAGTGCCTGGGAAGAAGGCATAAAAGGCCTTGCTGAAAGGGGGAGGGTGTTCTCTCTCAGGGAGCAGGGCTTGTGAGGCTGCTGCAGAAAGAGGGATCCCTCATCCAAAAGGGGTGAGTCAGTCTGAGACCAGGTGCTGATCTCTGTCAGCTGGAGATCGGTTGTAAAAGCAGGAGATCTCCAGGCCCCACTTGGAGGCTGGCAACCCTAGTGGTGGCAGACATTAGACAACCTTTCTAGCTGCTGCCTGTGACAATCTCAAAGGAGTGCTATCATTTACATG
>NW_015200716.1:0-574 GCF_001447785.1 Gekko japonicus | reverse complement strand
AGACCTTTACCTTTACCTTTACACTTCCAATTCCTTCACTTGCCTCCAGTAATGTCATCATATAGTCAAATCCGAGTGGCTACAAAGCATTGTGCCACTGTCCTGTTGACTCGGTGGTCCCTGATTGGCTGGGATCGTCCGTGTGCTTTATTCCAAGTCGAAGAAGAAAGTAACAGCCCTCACTTGTTTCCACTGATGTCATCATATAGCCAGATCCGATTGGCCACAATGCCATTGTGCCACTGTCCTGTTTATTTTGTAGTCCCTGATTGGCTGGGAACATCTGTGAGCTTATTCCAAGTTGGACAAGAAAGTAACAGCCCTTACTTGTCTCCAGTAATTTCATCATATCATCAAATCTGATTGGCCACAGAGCATTGTGTCTCTGTCTTGTCCATTATGTGCTCTCTGATTGGCTACAGAGCACTGTGTCTCTGTCTTGTCCATTATGTGCTCTCTGATTGGCTGGGATCATCCATGTGCTTATTCCAGGGTAAAGAAAAAAGCAACAGCTGGGAGAAAAATGGTAATGAAGGATCAGCAACGGGACAGGATCAAAAACAAGTTGACTATT
>NW_015200715.1:0-589 GCF_001447785.1 Gekko japonicus | reverse complement strand
GTTTGGGGTGAAGAGGGGAGGGGAGGTACTTTCGTGGGATATAGTGTCATACAGTCCACCTTCCAAAGGGGCCATTTCCCCTCTATTGAAAATGGCATAGTGGTGAAATGCTTCAAAATGTTGAACGGAGGTTCCAAGGAACGATAGATTCTCCATTCGGAATCACTGAGGATTGCTGCATCCGAATATACTTTCTGGATGTCCTTCATGTATCTTTGAAATGTTGGATCCAGCATGATTCTTGGAAAAAAATATTGAAATGGATTTATAACCGGGGAGTCCGTCGAGTCAGCTGGCAGAGACACTACCACATCCTTATAGTTCAAGGACTTATTTGGATTTATTATTATGAATTGTTTGGGGGGGGAAACTCCACCTGTGAATTTCTACCTGTGATTAACTTTACCTGTGACTTCCTACCTGTCTGTTTATTGTGTCATAGGAAAATTTGTTCTGAGTACTATACATGTCATATCTATGTCATTTATTAAACCACCTGGAAGCTGGCAGCCCTAACCAGGAGTCTCAAAGATAGAAAGAGGTCTAGGCCTCTCTCAGCCTCTGAGAGGCTTGCTTGAACATAGAGAGA
>NW_015200714.1:0-589 GCF_001447785.1 Gekko japonicus | reverse complement strand
CTCAGCTGTGCGACTGAACAACAACAAACGCCCTTCTTATCAGCACACTCTTGTGTGTATTAGTGCGAGAGGTGCTTGTTGAAAGAGGACGGCTCCCCCCCTCATCTCTGTCTTGCCTCCTCAGCTTTCCTTTTCCTTCCCTCTGTTGCCGCCTTAATGGACCAGGCTTGTGTGCATAATGAGCACACCAAGAAAACAATCAAAGCAGCCCATGACACACTGATCTCCTTGGGAACCTTCCCTTTTGCTTTCTCATCCCAGGCTTCCCAGCCCTTTCAAGGCTCTGGCAGCTGAACTGTCCAGTGGCTCAACTTCTGACTCACTCTTTATCGGGACTGTAACTATCTCCATATGTTGAAGAGCTGGAGGAGGGGCTGGGGGGTGGGATGACATTGGCTGCCAGTCTGAAGAGCTGGCAAATAATATTCCACAGCCCCACTTCAGCTGCTCTCCTGCGGGTCTGGTTGCAGAAGCTTTGGTGATTCCCCCCACATCACTCAGTGAGCACCAACACCCATATGGGGGCCTCTGATATTATGGCTATCAACTGGACAGCCAACAAGCCAGTTTGCTGTAGTGGTTAGGAGTG
>NW_015200713.1:0-653 GCF_001447785.1 Gekko japonicus | reverse complement strand
CCCCCATAGCTTTCCTATGTGTCTGCCAGGCTGCTGACTCTCTGCACCCCCCACTCTCTGATTGGTCAGCTGCAGAGCTCAGTGTTCTGAGGTAAAAAAAAAACAGTTGCAGGAGACTGCAGAGAGTTAATGACAGTTGAGGAAATCAGGAATGTTCAACCACCCATGAGGTGCAGCAATGCTGCTGGCCCAGCATCCCCAATGGCTTCATACATGCCACCCCCCACCTCCTACACCTGACAGGCAGCTGTCTGTCAGGTGCAGCAACGGGTGCAGGGTGCTTAAAGCCATCAGGGAGCCTGCCCTAGCAGTAATGCCTTAGCGATCCTGCCGGCCCAGCCTCCACAATGCCTTGCAACGCCCCTCCCCCTCCCCTTCCTACACTGGACAGGTAGCTGCCTGTCTGGCGTAGGAGGGGATGGGTGGGATGCTTACAGCCACCGGGAAGGTTTGCTCAGCAGGATTGCCTTAGTGCTGCTGCCGGCTTCCCCAGTGCCTTTAAACACACTCCCCCCAACACCAGACAGGCGGGTGTCTGTCAGGCGTAGGAGCAGGGGCAGGGTACTTTAATCCACCAGTTCCCTCTCAAGGTCTGCTTTGCATTGACCGTCAACAAGTCCCAAGGCCAGACAGAAGAAGAAGAAGAAGAAGAA
>NW_015200712.1:0-712 GCF_001447785.1 Gekko japonicus | reverse complement strand
AAGTAGGGCAAGATACTTCAAATCCAGTGAGTGGCAAAAAGAGAAACTATTTTAATGTTTTAAAGAGCACTTGGAACGCCAACTGGCCATTAAAGATCCAGTATTACAGCTTGAATATCCCAGAAGCTAAGCAGGATTGGCTATGGCTAGTACTTGGATGGGAGACCACCAAGGAAAACCAGGGTTACTACATAGAAGAAGGCATGGCTCTTTTTGTAGAAAAAGCTCAACAGGAACTCATTAGCATAATAGACCACACCCAACAGCAGAAACTCATTAGCATATTAGGCCACACCCCGATGACACACCTCATTAGCATATTAGGCCACACCCCCATGTTACCAGAAGTGTAGTCATCCAGCCACACCCACCTTTTGCTTCTTATTCTGTTTACCCTGTTTGTTGTCAAAACCCAGGGCTTTTTTTGTAGCAGGAACACCTTTGCATGTTAGGCCACACACCCCTAACGTAGCCAATCCTAATGAGCTTTTGCTGTTGGGTGTGGCCTCTTATGCTAATGAGTTCCTGCTAGGCGTGGCCAACTCGGGGCCAGAGCTCCGTTCCTGTGCGTTCCTGCCCAAAAATAGCCCTGGAAGAAGGCAATGGCAAACAACCCCTGCTCATCTCTTGCTTTGAAAATCCCTTGAAAGATGGCCATAAATTGGTTGCGACTTGGCAGCACAGTATTATTATTACTAATTACTAATATTAT
>NW_015200711.1:0-592 GCF_001447785.1 Gekko japonicus | reverse complement strand
CACCTGTTTCAGCGCTGGTTCTCTCGGTATTAGGGCTAGAGTTCCATGGGACTGACCTGCCCTTGCAGGGGGGTGGGGAGGGAAGCTGCGGCCACTGGGCATTACCCCACCTTGCCCTGGAGTCTGGGTGTGTGTTCAGGTCTGCCTTAGGAGCTCCACCAATTAAATCAAAGTTAATTTAATTAACTTTGATTTAATTGGCTGGTGGCCCCCCAGGCCCCCTCCCCCAAAACTCCCTAGCTATGGGACTGCTTCAGATTTGATACTTGCATAAAGACACATCTTCCCAGCTGCATACTGTCAAGTAAATTAGTGTAATTTCCAATTTTAATCCTTGCTAATGCCAACTAAAGGTGGGTTCACACATTCACATACCTCACATGATGCCTGCATGATCAAGTGGCATTTATTGGCTTCATTTATACTCTGCCCTTCTCCCCAATGGGGACCCAAAATAGTTCACGCTGTTCTCTCCCCCCCCCCAATTTATCCTCCTGTGAGGTCGTTTGGCTAAGAGTGTGCGACTGTCCCGAGGCCACTCAATAAGCTTCCACGGCAGAGCGAAGATTCTAACTTGGATCTCCCAGATTCT
>NW_015200710.1:0-583 GCF_001447785.1 Gekko japonicus | reverse complement strand
CACTTGAGCCACCGCAGCTCCTACTACTGGAAATACCAGCAGTGATATTCTGCTCGGGATGTGAACTGCTCTGCTCAGTAGGGGGGGAGATTAGAGTGAACAATGGATGGGAGACCACCGAGGAAGCCCACAGATGGAACCCAGAGGCAGGCAACGGCAAACCATCTCTGGACGGCTCTCGCCTTGGAAACCCAATGGGGCCTCCGCAAGTTGGCTGTGACTTGACAGCGGGGGCCGACCCACTACGAAACGCGTGAAGCTTAAGCTCCAGGGCCCCTACTCCTGGGGGAACCCTGAAGCAACTTAAAAAAAAAATGAGTGAATTTTTCAACAAAATCAATAGACTTTTTTTTTAAGTGTTTGTTGTCAAAATTAAGGCTGTTTTAGCGACAGAATCGTAAGCCGAGGGGTTGAAGTATTTAATACTCACCTTAGAGTATGCTCTAATACCCACTTCATATGGCCTCAAAATGTCCCTGTAATCGGTCAGACTTCAACATTCTTTGGGGGGCTTCGGGCACCCAAACCCCCCAGCTGAATGGGCTCCTCGAGCTCGCCAGAATCTATTAGTAGCCTACATTTG
>NW_015200709.1:0-628 GCF_001447785.1 Gekko japonicus | reverse complement strand
CGACTTGAGAATTAGATATATAGATACTTGTCTGGGGCCATGGGCTTAAGGGTTTCTAACTTTTGCTGCCATTATGGGCAGGTATCAGATGTTGATCTGGGACAAGATGTCTCAGTTTTCTGACCTTTTGTCAGAGAACAAAAAACCATTAACAAAGGCCTTAATTTCAGAAAGTGAAAAGCTCGGTAAAAAACAGTTAAACACAGCACACCATGGTGCAGATTGCAAAAGCCAGGCTATGGGGACCGGGTTGGTGAGATATGCATGGTTAAGATCAGTGTTCCCTCTAAGCTGAGTTAGTGTGAGCTAGCTCAGAGTTTTTTAGCCTCCAGCTCACAGATTTTTGCTTTTGCTCAGGAAGGATGGCTCCAGAGCAAACCAATTTATGCAGCTGCCAAATCACTCGCTCACAGATTTAATGCCAGTAGCTCACAAAGTGGAATTTTTGCTCACAAGACTCCACACCTTAGAGGGAGCATTGGTTAAGATCCTCTGATCTATCCCCTGATATAAGGGCAATGGTAGAAGATCTACCCTTTGAGGGTAATGAATTATTTAGCAAACAGACCAATGAAGTACTTCATTGTATAAGAAAGTAGAAGTTGACTGTGAAATCCTTAGGGATTAT
>NW_015200708.1:0-755 GCF_001447785.1 Gekko japonicus | reverse complement strand
CCCTGCAGGCGGGCGTTTCCGGCCCACAGACCACATGTTTGACACCTCTGCCTTAGCTGATATATATATACTAAGCCAAAGATTTAGTCCTCTGCTGGTCTTTTTCTACCCTAGTGGACCTGACTTAGGGTACGGATGAGGAACACATCCCTAGGACGCCTCTAGGGCTTCCAGCTTCCAGGTGAGTCCTGTTGATCTCCTGCAATCGCAGCTGTTCTCCAGAGAACAGAGATCAGATGCCGCGGAGAAAATGGCGACTTTGGAAGGTAGGCTCGATGGCATCATGCCCTGCTGAGGTCCCTTCCTTCTTCAAACCCTGCCCTCCGCAGGCTCTGCCACTCCAATCCCCGGGGAGTTTCTCCAGCCCAGAGCTGGCATCCCCCTAGCGGCCTCTTCTCCTCCCTAGTTAAACCCATATGGGTTGAAGTTAGTGAAAACAACCATGAGCCTTCAGAGATTAATTCCATACTTTTCAGGAACTCTGGGCAGGTTGCGGGACCTGAGAAAGGAGCTGACTGCCCGTGAATTAAGTCAGCCGGAGAGACTAAGTTTGAGCCAGCTGTCCCTGTGCTTCCCAAGGAGTAGAAGTCAGGATGGTAGAATCGTTGGGGAGTTAGCTGGTCCTTTGGGAACAAGTAGGGCTCAATAGCCAGGGCAGAGCCTGAAATGGAAACTCATTCTTCTTAGCGAAACAACGGGGCTTGCCTGAACTGAGAGTGATTCTCGGGTGCATGTGTCAAGACACCACTGTGTGT
>NW_015200707.1:0-628 GCF_001447785.1 Gekko japonicus | reverse complement strand
GAGCTTGTCAACATCCTTCCTAAAATTTGCAACTTGATCTTCAAGAAGAGACTTCTGGGAAACCTGCTGAAATCAGCATTTGAATCAAAAGAATGGCGAAGATGGCCTCACTTTGTTCCATGGGAGAAAAGTCGATGGGGAAAGGGGATATTTAGGGTTGAAGAAGAGAAGGGATTGGATTCATACCCTGCCCTTCACCCAGAGTCTCTTACAAACCCCTTTCCCTTCCCCTCCCCACAGCAAACACCCAGTGAGGTAGGTGGGGCTGAGAGAGCTCTCTCGAGAACTGTCTTTGAGAGAACAGCCCTGACAGAACTATGGCTTGCCCAAGGTCATCCAGCAGCTGCGAGTGGAGGAGTGGGGAATCATACCCGGTTCTCCCAGCTTACAGTCTGCGCACTTAACCCACTACACCAAACCACTACACCAAAGCACACAGATGGTCCTGTTTGAAGGTAGACCTGCACACGCCTAGGATATGCTGTTTCTGAACATGGAGGCTCCATTGAGCTGTGACACTGGCTTGCGGACTCTGGGTTTGGGAATTCCTAGGGTCTCAAAGGGTAGAGCCTAAGGCAGGTTGGGTTTGGGAACAGATGAATCCAATCTCGTCTCAATCCAATCTGAG
>NW_015200706.1:0-688 GCF_001447785.1 Gekko japonicus | reverse complement strand
CATTTAAAACACACCACGTTCACATAAACGTGGTAGATTACTGTTGCCACCAGCAATTTAAAGATTCCAGATTTTTCAGAATCCAACTCTAGGGTTGCAGTGCTCATCTCCGTTTCCAAGCCAAAGAGCCAGCGCTGTCCGGAGACGTTTCTGTGGTCATGTGGCTGGCATGACTAAACACCAAGGCGCACGGAACGCTGTTACCTTCCCACCGAAGTGGTACCTATTTATCTACTTGCAATGTCTTGCTTTCGAACTGCCAGGTTGGCAGGACCTGGAACCAGAGACGGGAGCTCACTCTGTCATGCGGCACTCAGGTCTCGAACTGCTGAACTACTGACCTTCCAGCCTGCAGTTCAGTGTCTTAACCACTTGAGCCACTGCAGCCGAACATACAATGATGTAATATCAAATCAACCACTAGAGGGAGCAAAACACACATGGAAAAGGGAAAAAAGCAATAGGGAAACAGAAGAGATGAAAATGAGAATGTGGAAGAGCCCAGAGTAATGGATTTTGTTGAAATGTTGCAGAATCATTAGATATACAGTCCCAAACCCTATCCCTGGGGGCAAGGCCACTCTCCTCAGGTACTTCATTTAGTGACACGTGTCCTATAAAAGTGTGTTCATTCTTGTTGGCATAGAATGAGATGTACGATTATTGCTTTATTTCTGCTAATTTTGAC
>NW_015200705.1:0-595 GCF_001447785.1 Gekko japonicus | reverse complement strand
CAAAAGTCTGCATTCCAGGTGCAATAAGCGGGCAATGGCAGGAGGAGAGAAGAGAGCTCACTCCCATAGAGATCAATGGAATTATACTCCCTCGCCCCATCATAATTACCTGTGGTCATCAGCCAATCATGTGGACAGGGTGTGCCCAATTGTTGGTTGTCATAGCTGCACATCAGGTGTGTGTAGTGATTGGCTAGAAGTTTGGGGCCCCACCTGCAGTCAGGTGACCCACCCTCCAGCTTCTTCATTGTGTGCGTGACATGTTCCATGTGCACCAGAGCCAGGAGCCATCAGGTCTGGCTCTTGACATAAAGGTGTGAAGGAATGTGGTATATGGCATGGCTATTAAATGTCTCAGGCCATCTGGCCTCACCATTTGGCTTGTAACAGGAAATAAAGACACAGCATGTCATCAGAATGTAATCACAGGAGAAGGCATGTGAATTTAGAAAGCAATATTTCTATACACCTTGTCACTAATTGGGAAGCTGCAGCTGGTGCAAAATGCTGCGGCCAGGCTGTTGATGGGTCTTCCCATCAGAGAGCACATCTAGCCTGTCCTGAATGCATTGCGCTGGCTGCCAATAGCATACCA
>NW_015200704.1:0-667 GCF_001447785.1 Gekko japonicus | reverse complement strand
GCCGCATGTTTGACACCCCTGGCTTAATTCTTTGGTATCTGTCCGTGTTTATTAAGACTGGGAATTAAATGAATGAGGGAGCATTTTATGTGAAAAGATATTCTCTCATGCTAAGCTAATGCATTTCCTCAGTGCTGTGTAGGGTTTCCAGTTCCGGGATGGGAAATACCTGGAGATTTGGGGGGTGGAGCCTGGGGAGGGAGGGCTTTGAGGAGGGGAGGGACCTCGGTGGGTTTTAGGGCCATTGACCCCACCCTCCAAAGCAGTCGTTCTCTCCAGGGGTACTGACCTTGGTTGTCTGGAGATAAATTGTAATGGCAGGAGATCTCCAGATCTGGATGGCACCAGTGTTCCCTCTAAGCTAAGTTAGTGTGAGCTAGCTCACAGTTTTTTACCCTCCGGCTCACACATTTTTGTCTCCGCTCAGGAAGGAGGGCTCCAGAGCAAACTAATGTATGCAGCAGACAAATCACTGGCTCACAACTTTAATGCCAGTAGCTCACAAGGTAGAATTCTTGCTCACAAGACTCCACAGCTTAGAGGGAACATTGGATGGCACCCTAGTGCCGTGGGTGATGGGGACTAGAATAATTTGATCTATGTTCCACATTTGGCCTTTGTCGTGAGGAGGCTGAAAAAGCTGTGTGATTCTCCCAGGTTTCGGCAT
>NW_015200703.1:0-597 GCF_001447785.1 Gekko japonicus | reverse complement strand
ACACCAAACTGGCTCTCCTTAGGGTTGCTTGGGAAACCTCTGGAGAGATGGAGATGGTGCACGGGGAGGGAGTTCAGTGGGGATATGATATCACAGAGCCCACCCTCTGAAGCTGCCATTTTCTCCAGGGGGAGTGATCTATGTAGATGGGAGATCAGTTGTATTTCTGGGAGAACTCCAGGCCTCACCTGGAGGCTGGCATCCCCAGAGGGCATTGGGCTTGGCAGCTGGAGGCGAGAGTGAGAGGGCGGGCTCTGCTGCCCGGATGAGCCCCTAATGCTGTGGTGGAACACAACTGGGGGTGGTCGGCCCCTGGGGACGAGGTGGGCACAGAGGCGACGGAGCATGTGGGAGTGAAGTAACCGCCTGTGCGAGCGTGTATCAAAGGTGAGACCACCCCAGAATCAAGCTGAGTTCCCGCACTGAATGACTGCCTCACTCGTGGTAAGGGGAAGAGGTACGGGGCAGGCCCTCACTCAGCTTACTGAGACCCCCAGTCCTGCAATTGTCCTGGGCAAGTGATGGTACTCTGCCCACCGTCACATGGTGCAAAACTAGGGTTGCCAGTACCCAGGTCCTGGCGGGGGTTCCCCTGGT
>NW_015200702.1:0-593 GCF_001447785.1 Gekko japonicus | reverse complement strand
TACAAATACACACAAAAAAGGACAGTGTAAGACCTGACGCGTTTCAGAGGTCAAATAGTGCAAAATACAAAAAGCAACAGAGTCCCTGTAACACATGTAAGGCAATTAACAATAGATAAAACAGGTCCAAAATTGGGATGCTGTACAGATTTTAGATTAATATTTAATAATTCAATTGAAAATTCCATCCAATATTTAAAACTATTTTACTGTATCCAAATATACCTACTTCCAATATGGAATTGAATGACACACCAAAAAGTTTCTATTTGGGGCCACAAATAATATCTGGCCTCGTGTCAGAAGTAGTTGTATATACTGGAAATAATATGTACCTGGAAATAAGGATACATTTCAAATATAATTGTCAATGTGCCACCAATATGTCACAGTGTAGACGGACAGAAATCATGAACTTAAATAGAGGATGATGCAATGCTGATGTAGTGTCAGAGGTCACAAAGAGGAATTGAGGAGGGAGATAACACCCAGATATTGTTGCTGTAATTTCAGAGGTCACAGAAGGGGGGAATTTTTGTTAAAGGTATGACAGTACAAAACAATTTAAAGGGATAGTACCCATAGGCTAATAT
>NW_015200701.1:0-598 GCF_001447785.1 Gekko japonicus | reverse complement strand
GCAGTCAGGATGGTCTGATCAGGATGCTGCCCCCCCTTGCAGTTTGGTTATCATTGCATGTGGGGCCCTCGGTGGAGAGGTGTGATTCCTCATTTATGTGCATGGGAGGGGAACCTCTGATCACACAGTGCCTCTGATCACACAGTGATGGGCTGAGCCTGCAGCTACGAAGGGAGGTGTGATCTTGCAACTGCGGGTCGAATTACTCTGGAGGGAATAGCCTTGCTTCCCCTCCACTTCAACTAGCACATGTGACCACGGTTAGTGACACTTTCAGACACACACACCTGCTAGTACCATTGAGGAAAGAGCATGATGGTGGCTGTGGAAGTGGTCTGGAGCAGGTAGGATACATGGGCAGGTGGGAGGTATGTTGGAGGTGACAGAGGTCATGGTGATGGACATAGGAGGGGGAACACTTGAGCCCTCTTTGCCCAAGGCCCATCAAAACATGGAACTGACCTTCACCTCTGTCAGCACCTTCTGAAGTGCTTCAAAAAAGTCAACTTAGGCCTTAGTCACACGGAGAATTAGGTACACAAAGGGGACATTAAGGTCAGATCAAACCAGCGTGATCAGACGCCAACATCTGGCAAGC
>NW_015200700.1:0-594 GCF_001447785.1 Gekko japonicus | reverse complement strand
AGAGCAGGATCTGGAAAGCTGCAGATCCCGAATCTGCTGGGTAGCTGGGCCAGCTGCTGTCTCTCGGCCTGATCAACCTCACAGGGTCATTGTTTGTGAGAATAAAATGGATGCGAGGAGAAGGACGTATGCCGCTCTGAGATTCTTGCAGGAAGGGCGGGATAAAAATTACTAGACGGGTGAAATCGGGGAAGCGGAGAGGGCCCAACACAGCCCGAATTCTGCAGCGCTGGACAGCGGAGGAGAGAGTCAGCCAGAAGCAAAGCTGGCCGCAGATGCTGTTGAGAGGGGGCCAGGCTGCTGAGCGGCGGGAAAGTTTAGGCCTCCCCCTTCCCCACGAGACCAGTCGCAAGATCCAAGTGGGGGTATGGGGGGAGGGACCTCCCAGGTGGAATGGGCTTGCCACGCACCCATGGCCCACTTTCTTGGTCAGCCTCACGATGGGTGAATCAGAGAAGAGCAAACTGAGACAAGGTGAAATTAATGCCACAGGTGAAGTGGAGCATTTAGCACAGGGCAGCTGGTGGCCTTGCACAGGGGTCCAGACTGATAATAGGGGTGTTGCATGGTGGTGGAAAGTGCAGTCAAGTTGCA
>NW_015200699.1:0-591 GCF_001447785.1 Gekko japonicus | reverse complement strand
ATTCTTAATCCCTCTATATACCCTCCTTTCTGAAAACTTAAACGCAATAAAATTCTCTCCTTTTGAGGAGAGTTTATATATATATATAAAAATAATATGTTACAACTTGCCCAACCTGTCAGCAGGTGGGCCATGCTACAGACCATCCTAAGGCCCCACTGCAAAAGATCCCAGTCTTCCCAGTGCCCTTTGCAGAAATCCAGATTGACGTGCAAGGGCCTTTTCCAGTCTCTTGCTATGGCAAGAGATATTGCTTCGTAATTGCAGACTGTTTTTCATGTTTTCCAGTAGCCATAGCATTATGATCAGTAACAGCAGTAAATGTAGCTAAGGCTATGCTTGATTACTTCAGCAACTATGGAATGCCACAGGTTATAACTTCAGATAGGGGAACAGAATTTGTTAATAAATTAATGCAAAAGTTCTATGAAATTGCTGGCATAAACCAAAAACTGAGATCTACATATCATCCACAATCCCACGGACAGTGCGAACGGTGGGGTGGAACCTTGGTGAAGATGATAAATCCTTTTGCCATGAGCAGCAAGGAGATTGGGATCCAGCTCTTGGGATGCTGGTTAGTGCCTATAG
>NW_015200698.1:0-598 GCF_001447785.1 Gekko japonicus | reverse complement strand
TTTGAGGCCCTGATTTCTGCCTGCCCAGAGAATGCCTTCCAGAGGCCAGGAATATCCTTTCTTTCCCCACTCCCCCTTTAAAAATGTGACAAGAAGAGCCACTGAAAGATTTATCTCACCTAGCGGTGAACCTTCCTTCTCGGTAGTCCAGGGTGGGGCAGTCTGTACCTCTGGGAGGGGCTTCTCACGTTCTCCAGTGTCATCCTAAAAAGCAATAAGAGACCCCTCTCCCAAGTATTAACCTAAAACCAATGCCACTACTCAGCAGTGGCATATGCCAAGGTAGCCAGAGAGGAAAACTAAGACTAACTCTAAATCTAAGGCAGAACACCCTGAACGCCCGTGACTTTCACCAGGCCAATCAAGAGGGGGACAATAAACTCATAGTTCTCCTTCAGTGGGGCAGTCATCCAAGACTGACTAGGTCACGCATCTGCACACTCAGGTAGGGCTATGCAAATTTTGCATGTCTCCCTATCGGAGGGATTGAAGACTGACCCTCCAGTTTGGATAGCTCTACTGCTTAGGTAGGAGGTTAGAGCTCTGCTCCAAGCCCAGAAACTTGAAGCAAAGGCTGAGATTTATAGAAAGGTGTTTT
>NW_015200697.1:0-599 GCF_001447785.1 Gekko japonicus | reverse complement strand
AAGCCCTGTTTGGCAGCAAATTCGTGCCTCCCTTTTCTGTCCCTAACCCAAGCCTCGGAGGAATACGGAAAAGATCTTTTTTCAAGCAGGCGTTAATTTAAACCACGGTTTTACCAGGGTTCAGCCCAGGGAGTGTTCCAAACATCCAAACGAGGACAGCAAATTAAGTCAACACCACTGACGTGAGCCGGTCAGATTTCAGCTCTAAGCTCAATCATTTTCATCCTGTTTTTCTAAGAATGCAGCTCTCTTGAGGGCTGTTTGCAAAAACTATCCTGGGCCTCCCTTGGATACGCAACAGGGGCACGGACTGCCCAAAAAGCATCTGGTTCCCCCTAGACATGGGGAGGGGGGGGAAGGCTGTTTACGATCAGCGCCTAGGAAAGATGCTGAAGATTCTCTAGCAGCAATGGATGCTGGCGTTGTCGTTGGGAAGAATTGATCAGAGCTCATGGGCAGCTGGAGGCAGACGTTTTGTACTCCGCAAAGCTCCTTTCCTAGTCTGCATGCAGATCTCCTGTTGACTGCACTATGTTGAATGCGTTTCTGTTTTATGAATGGGGCCCGCCATAACGGATTCTTTGCGTTATGAACTGAGA
>NW_015200696.1:0-591 GCF_001447785.1 Gekko japonicus | reverse complement strand
TTATATTTCTACTAAACATTAACATAAAATAATGCACCTGAAAGGGCTCCCAACCTTCACAGATGCTCAAACTAATTAGAAGTGTGGAGGTCCAGAAAAGAGATCAGGGAGGGGGGACAGAGTTTTTTTCCTGAGGAAATCCCCTCTCTTCCATTTTTCCAATGCAGAAAAATTGGGGAAACTGGAGGAGGATGGAGGGTGAACCTCCTATGAAATATTCTCTTGTTTGGGATGAGTGGAATGCTTTTTCAGACAAAGTTTTATTTGCTCAGCATGTACAGCATTGGAATTTTTATGTAAAACAATCTGCAGCATTAGATAATCCTACTCCTTCAGTATATCATAGATATACATAACACATTTTCAAGGATAGTTTTTATTGTTTAAAACTCTGGCAACAATCCATATACTATAATGTGTTTAATGATGATGGTACATTATTAAAGAATTCAGAGTTTTCAGTGTCATAAAGTTTAATTTCATGTCTACATACTCTGGTGGCCTTGTGAGTGTATGAGATTTTTTCTGTCTCAATAATACCCTCTGTTTCTTATAAAACTTGTTTCTTTTTATTTCAACCCTCCCCCTTCC
>NW_015200695.1:0-604 GCF_001447785.1 Gekko japonicus | reverse complement strand
TTCTCCTCCTCCTCCATCCCAGTCCTAGCAGCAGAAGTGGGAGGGGCTTGCACAACAGCAAGTAGAGATTCCTTTTTCCTTCCACCACTCCTTGTTCTTCCCCTCCTTCCTTTCCCTCTTTCTCTTCACCTGTGTGAGTGTTAAGGCTGTGTTACTCTTGTGGGTTCCTGCCTTTTCCACGCGCTCTTGGACTTTCCCCCACAGCACTTTGTAACACTGACTGTCTTAAAACCTCACCCCCAAGTCTCACATCTGTAGAACCCATTTTTGGTCAACATGAAGAATATAGGGAGAACCAGAAGTGGACTAACAATGGCAGTCGCTCTCTCCGACCCACGGAGGAGCAATTAGCACACCAGCAACATGGGGGGTGCCAAGTGGCACCTCCACGGAGCTCTCGGGAAGGGCTCCAAGCCAGAGGGCTTTGAGGGTTAGCCTCTTTGACGGCTATTTGCTGGAGAATAGAGGCTTCCCTCCGCCCTGACAGTCCGGTTGCTGAGTGGCCTTCGGGCACAAACTAGTTTGACTGGGGCAAGCGTGAGAGATTCAGCAGAATAACGATGATTGGGAGCGAAGTCTGATTGAAGACCGACAATGAATGTGA
>NW_015200694.1:0-639 GCF_001447785.1 Gekko japonicus | reverse complement strand
TGAGAGTGGTCCGCAAAATCATCTGCGATAGAGTGGACGGCATCCTAATAACACCATGGTGGTCGAGGCAACCATGGTTCTCAACTATCCTCGGTCTGTCAGCAGGGGTCTACCACCAGTTTCCTCCGGCACAGGACCTCCTCTTCCTGTCCAGGTCCCCTCCCCTGTACCACAACGTGCCACGGATGAAGTTGATGGCCTGGAGAATACCAACAGCTTTTCCACTCCCGTAGCAAACGTTTTGCTAAATGCAGGAAAACCTACTACGCGAAAGTCGTACCATTACAAATGGCGAAAATTCTGTTCCTCCTTGGGTGAGGAGGCCCCTCGAGCCACCTCCGCTGGTCTCGAGAAGGGTTTCCAATTCCTTCTGTCCCTTGCTGACTCGGGACTTTCACATTCATCGTTAAGAGTTTATCCGGCCGCAATTTCGGCCTACCATGTTCAAGTTGAGTGATGCACACTGTTCTCGCATCCATTTTCTAAATGTTTTTTGAAGGGACAGTTGCACCTCTACCCTCCCATCAAAACTCCTGTCATTCCTTGGGACCTTCCCCTCGTCCTTTGTCAGTTCACAAGGAAACTCTTTGAGCTGCTCGCAACTTGCGAACTAAAATTCCTCTTGTGGAAGACAGCTTT
>NW_015200693.1:0-601 GCF_001447785.1 Gekko japonicus | reverse complement strand
GCGTTGAAAACTTAGCTGTTCTTATGGGCTAGCGCCATGCTGCCGGGGACAGTGTAGACTTTGTCTGTCTGGACAAGGATGGATCAGTTCTGAAGGATATCGGAGAAACAAGTAAGGACATTAACAAACTGCTCACAATTCTAAAATGTTAGTGTGCAGCAGCTTCTCATCTTCTAACCGAGTATCCTTAATCAAGTACTCCCACAATGTCTAATGCCTCAAATTTCGACACCCTATCCCCCCCCCCCAAGCTTTAGGGGTGAAGCACTGGCAGGCCTTACATGTGGAGACACTATGCCCTTCACCCAAACAGAACAGGACAAAGGTCACGCTCGCCAGTTTGGGTCACCTTCGTTCCACATCGGGAGTCCTTCTTGAAAAGGGCATTCTGAGCCATGGAAGGGACTCCGCAGCCGACGTAGCTTCAACAAATCTGACAAAATCCTCTCAATTGTAGTTGAAGATTCCAAAAAGACGTTTTTCTTCGGCAGCAAAAGAAAAAATGAAGATAGGGGGCGCTACTGTGCAGAAGCACACCGTCCCTGAGCGGAAACAAGCTTCTGACTGGGGGTGGCACAGCGCCCCCTGGAGGCTTTTAGCT
>NW_015200692.1:0-604 GCF_001447785.1 Gekko japonicus | reverse complement strand
CACAGGTCTCCGTGAAGTCATTTCTACAACTGCCCCCCTCAATTGCTCCCACTAAGCTGTGGAGTCTTGTTAGCAAAAATTCTGCTTTTCAGCTAACCATTAACATACCATTATTTGCACCTCTGATTGCAGCTGACTTCTGCTTGCCCTCCCTACTGGAGATCAGTTGTAATTCTGAGTAATCTCCACCCCTCATCTTGAGATTGGCAACAATTGTTACCCATGAGGGAATGGCTGGTTTAGAGGGTGAAATCTATGGCATTGTACCTGTCTGAGGTTCCACCCCCTCCTCAAACCCCACCCTCTCTAGGCTCCACCCCTCAAATCTTCAGGAATTTTCCAGCCTAGAGTTGGGAAGCCTATCACATTCTGAGCCAACCATCAACCTACCTTTATCTGCCCCTCTGACTTCAGCTTTCCATCTCCTCCCCCCTCCCTCCTGGAGAGTAGTTGTAATACTGAGTGATCTCCAGCCTTCCCCTAGAGACTGGCAACAATGGTTCCCCAGGAGGAAATAGCTGGTTTGGAGGGTGGAGTCCTTGGCATTGTACCTGTCTGAGGTCTTACCCCTTTTCAAACCCCACCCTGTCCAAGCTCCACCCCT
>NW_015200691.1:0-608 GCF_001447785.1 Gekko japonicus | reverse complement strand
TAAGCGCATCAACAGGTCTACATATGGAAACGAAAGCAAGCAAGCGCATGGGAAAACCAACATAAAAGAAATTTGGCAGCCTGCTGACACAGGCAGAGGTCTTCCACATGACCTACCACCTGATCCTTTTGACTGGAGGCGCCGGGGATTGAACCAGGGACCTTCTGCATGCCAGACAAATGCTCCACTACTGAGCCACAGTCCCTCTCCTGGTCTTCTACTTGTCTTTGTCACTCGCTCAGATCTAGGTGGTTTCCATGGACCTCCATCCCGCAGAGTGCAACTTCCTCACCTCCCTCATCTCAGTGGCGATGGATGGAAAGCGTTGTCTAGTCACAGCTGACCTCTGGTGACCCCATAGGGTTTTCAAGGCAAGAGACATCCAGAGGTGGTTGGCCATTGCCTGACTCTGCATTGCAACTGTGGACTTCCTTGGTGGTCGCCCATCCAATAGTAAGCCAGGGCTGACCCTGATTAGCGTCTGAGATCTGACGAGGTCAGGGTAGCCTGGGTTTATTCAAGTCACTACAACACCTGATTGCCCCCTTGTAATGGAACGTACACAACAATCCAAAGTTCCATAAAGGGATGGGCTACAGTCCTTTTGA
>NW_015200690.1:0-604 GCF_001447785.1 Gekko japonicus | reverse complement strand
CACTGAGTGCACTTTAATTGGAAATCATTAATTGTTAGCCCCGAGAGCCACCCTTTGTCCCCGACCTTGGAGGAAAGAGGCAAACCATTGCAAGGCAAGCCCCCGTATCCCCACGTCGGCAAGGCGATGGGTCAGCAGCTGGTGGTCGACAGTGTCAAACGCTGCCGACAGATCTAACAACACCAGTGCTGCCACACCGCCCCGATCCAGATGTCTCCGGAGATCGTCAGTCAGGGCGACCAAAGCCGTCTCAGTCCCCATATATGTTCCCATCTCCTTTGACAGACTCTCTTTTCCAACATTGGAAATGACTAACTACTTTTCTAGAAAAACTAGAAGAAGAACACCCCTTGGCTGAAATAATTCTGGCAGGTGATTTTAACGCTAGAGTAGGCAACGATCATAAAATATTCTTTAAGGCTATAGAAATTAGTCAGGATGATACACTCCCACCTTTTCTCACCTCTACAAGGTATTCCAAAGATTGCCATATAAACTCAGCAGGCATCTATCTTGCCAAACTTTGTCTCAACAAAGGTCTGCAGTGTAATTGACTATTTATAGTTTCTCCTTGTTTGGAATCTCATGTTTTAGACTTCACTAT
>NW_015200689.1:0-627 GCF_001447785.1 Gekko japonicus | reverse complement strand
CAATTTGATTAAGTCTGCTTTTGAGGTTTATCTGTGTTCTCTTAAAGTTGTAGACTTGAATTCAGAATAGGTTCCTGGGGGGAAGTAGCAGTCTCTCCCACACTCTCAGCAAAAACCTCATTATTCAGGAATGGAAATTGCAGGGAACTAGAGGGATTCGGGTCTTCTGAGGGTTCCAATATACTGAACCTATTTTCTGAAGGAGGAATCCCCTCCCACAGAGCTCTATCATTTAGGAAATCATCTATGAAGCTGATTTGAGGATTTACTGTAAGATGTTACCAGACAGACAGCGTTCGAGTCATTTCTATTTCTTTTCTTAGTCATTTTGGCAGCAGTAAGACAGCACACAATGGCAGAAAGTTGTAGCTGCTAGTCTTTCTGTAACTGGAAACTTTTTAAAAGATTTACAGCTGCAGCTCCAGCATTTGCAATGTCCTCTTTAAGTCTTATCTATAAACAAAACAAACTGTCTGAACTACAAGGCTACAGGGCTACCTAATACACTATTCTAACTTAGGGAGTAACTCTGTGAGACTAATCAAATCCAAAAAAATAAGAAGAAAGACCTTAATGCCTCTGCAAAGAGCGTCCAAGCCGGGATTCATATGCCCAATCTGCATCTAG
>NW_015200688.1:0-681 GCF_001447785.1 Gekko japonicus | reverse complement strand
TTGTCTACTCAGTGGCAGCAGCTCTCCAGGGTTTTCCAACATCTCCTACTGCCTGATCCCTTCAGCTGGAGATGCAGGGAACTGAACCTGCTCTTCTACTGAGCCGTGTCCCCTCCCAAACAAAATTGTGGATCTCAGGACATATTTACACATGATGTTCATCACTTGATGACCAAAACCCAGGGGTCATTTCCTGCAGGAGCGCACAGGAGCGGAGCTCCGGCAGTAAAGAGCCCAGGGGGCGGGCACATGCAACAAGCCCCACCCCAGCTCCCAGCAGCCCTCAGAAGGAGCAAGAAGCAGCCAGGTAAGTTGCAGAGCCCCCCCCTTCAGGTACAAGCTCTCCCTCCTCTGTGAGGGCAGATTTGCGCGTCCCCCCCATAGCTGACAATCCAAAACAGTCCAGTGGCGCCTGAGCGGTGGGTGTTGCCTTCTGACACACTTCCGGTGATGTCGGGGGGTGTGGTATATGCAAATGAGTTATGCTAATGAGTTATGCTAATGAGCTCCTGCACCTCTTTTTCTACGAAATGACCCCTGCCAAAACCCATTACTTGTTTGTGTGAATGCATCATGAAGACAAAAGGATCAGGTCTGCCCTGTGTTGTCTCAAATACAGTCTTTTTCAAGGGAATTGGTTCATATGAGGGTAGACTGACGATTACCAATCTGAATGGCTGA
>NW_015200687.1:0-648 GCF_001447785.1 Gekko japonicus | reverse complement strand
GCTGGCTATGTTCCCAGTTTTTCTCATCTGTAAAACCTACTGGCTTACATTCATATTATAAGCAAAAATTAACTTTTCCTTTTATTAATATAGTGTTTTCCTATTAACACATACATATATATGATATACAAATACTTTATACTTATTCATAAAGTATTCTTACAAAATATATATGAAAGTTTAATGATAACTCAATTTTAGCAAAATCAAACTTCTTATGGCCACTTGAGGACCCTCTCTTTCTATAAAATATAAATTCTGCTGCTCCAATTAAATTAGATTGTCAAAAGCCTTATGAATTATTCTTTGTTAAAATGCTTTCACTCAGGACTCTTTTTGTAGCAGGAACTCCTTTGCATATTAGACGACACACCCCTAATGTAGCCAATCCTCCAAGAGTTTACAGAGATTTTCTTACAGGGGCTACTGTAAGCCTTGGAGGATTAGCTATAATAGGGGTCACTTAATATGCAAAGGAGTTCCTGCTACAAAAAGAGTCCTGCTTTCACTTAATAAAGATAGCAATTAAACCTTTAAGACTGGTATCTGAACATCTGTTCATTCATTTCTGTTAAAAACATCTTGACTATTTTTAAATCTTGCTCTTATAATTGATTGTAAATAATAAAGATTACCTTTGCTTGTTAA
>NW_015200686.1:0-603 GCF_001447785.1 Gekko japonicus | reverse complement strand
TAAGTGATAAAAGGCAAGGAACATCTTATTCACTTAGTTTTATCCTGCTTTGTGGTTTGCTCTTCCTAGTGCCTAGATAAACTCTTTTTATCAGTAAAACCTGTGCACCTCTGCTACTGGTTGCTCCCTTTCCCCAGCAGGGTGATCAAGAACACAGATGAACATGCACATCTTTCAACATCCTTTTGAACACTGGACCCTGCTCCCCTTCCCCCAGCATCCATCTTGTTCCCCCATTTTTTTCTGGTGAGATGCTGGGCTGCTGCTGCTGCTCCCTGGCTGTGGGTCTTTGGAGCCTCCTGGGAGAAAGGAAATATCCTGACACTGACCTTCAGCACTCGTTCTGTATCTGTCTCCCACACCTCTGCCAGAGAGGGAATTGAGTGTGGCTGTCCTTGTGGGTGCAAATGGTGAGTGTGGTTCTCCACAAGTGAATAATACCGCTACCCCATCAACTGAGCCAGCAAGGGTGAGCGGCACCCCATCTAATGTGGGAAGCACAGCTCCCCCTAAGGCCTCAGCCTCCCCCAACCAGCATCACCGCCCCCTCGACAGGACTCAATCTCAGCTTGTGCACTCCTAGCCCTTTAACCACCTCAGCCA
>NW_015200685.1:0-607 GCF_001447785.1 Gekko japonicus | reverse complement strand
ACAAAACAAAACAAAAAGTGACCAACAGTTTAAAGTCGCAATGCAGTAGTAGAAAAAAGAAGAGAATACAAGAAATGCAGCTGAACAGGTGGAAGAACCCAGCCTCCAACAGAAAGCTCCCCAACATGTAGCTGCACTCTTCTGCCAACCCTACTTTGCCATCCATTTTTAACCCCTTCACTGGCAGAACTGCATAGTATCACTGTTACACTATGCTATTACTTTACCATGATGTTATACTGGCACGGAGTCCCTGAAACAGGCATAAAGTGAAATTATACTGGCGTAGGTGGCTAATGTCACTTCCACATGAATGTTTTGCTCTGGTTTGGCATTCAAACAGGAGTGAGGGCTTTTTGGAGGATCCCAATGATGTCATCCCCTCATTGTCCCCTGCTTTGCCCAAATCTTTTTCAAATCTGGGTTGATAGATCTTTTTGGAAAGATCAAGGCATGTTTGTGCACTACGCAGATGGGAAGGTGTGCATTTTCGAAACTCTTTTCCCCATTGGCAACATTTTCCTTGCCTCAGCCCTCTGTGGCCATCATTTTCCCTGCAACTGGACTTTTTTGGCGGCCTTGATAAAAGTAATTGCTAGATCACTAT
>NW_015200684.1:0-620 GCF_001447785.1 Gekko japonicus | reverse complement strand
TGCAGTGGCCGGGAACATCGGGGTCTTGGTACTCTCAGCCCATGTGGGCTGTGTCAGCAGCGGCCTGGATCGTTGGGCTGCAGCGCCAGAAGCCAGGGACGTCGGCCGTGCCGCGGCGGTGGCTGGGTGCGTTGGGCCCCTATGGCAGCCAGGGGTGTTCAGACTGGTGGCTCGTAGAGGCGGCGGGAGCATCAGGCTCGTGCGGACCTGATTCTCGGAGGCCGCCACCACGGCTTGATCTTCGGGGCTGCATCTTGCAGTCCTCATGGGCATGGTCTTTGGGACCGCATCAAGGTTTGTGGCTTCCACTGTGGTAAAACAGAGAAAGATGGAACAGGAGAAGACAGGGAAGCGCCATTCACGGGGACTGTGGGAGGCGGCATCGGTGGGGCTGCTGAGCTACCCCCCCTCTCACCTTTAACTTTATTCCACAAGACCTTGTAGTATCTTAGGGGTGGCAGCAGGGTAAGGCTGCTTCACCTCCCCCCTCGTCCCTCCTTTCCCCCATGGACTTGAAAGCCTGCTTTTTGGCTGGGCAGGTATTTCCTTGCTTTGGGTGGCTGATATGTATCCCCCCCTTCTGTTCAATGGGGGGGGGGGTTCCGGTTATTAGGCCAGGG
>NW_015200683.1:0-610 GCF_001447785.1 Gekko japonicus | reverse complement strand
GCCTTCATTATTTGCAGAGCCATCTGCTGTGGAGAAATACAATTCCAAACTCATTTAAATAGAGCTGGCCTGAAATATGACGATCGCTCGAACGCAAGGATGCCGGCCCGCGCCTCTCACACACACACGCACATAATTTATATGTCATGACTTGTACTTCGAAGGAGAGGAGGAAATGAGATTGTAGGACCGGGGTGGGGGGGAGAAGTGAAGGTGACAATTAAAATGCATTCCCCCCCCCCCCCCAAAAAGGGATAGGAGCACTTATTATAACATTAATTAAGCACTAGTTTCAAGAAAGACCACGAATCCCTTCTCTGTTCATTAATGCTGTTCTTTCCTTGGATCTCATTTCAATCTAGTTAACATTTCTGAAAAAATGATTCCCCCCCCCCCCCCGTAATAGGGATAGCAGCACTTTCGGGGTTTGTTTCCTTCTTTCAAGTGTCTTCAGCCCATCATCATCATCATAATCATTATTACTATTGCTATTTACTACTACTACGATGACAACGACGACTACTACTACAACATAGGGATAGCAGCACTTTGGGGGTTTGTTTACTTCTTTCAAGTGTATTCATCCCATCATCATCATCATCATCATCAT
>NW_015200682.1:0-613 GCF_001447785.1 Gekko japonicus | reverse complement strand
TTTGATAGGCTTATCCTCCATTCATCTATTTAACACCTTTTTAAAGCTGTTTACTCTTGTGGCCATCACTACATCCTCTGGCAGCGAATCCCATGTTTTCATCACACTATGTAAAGTAGTAAAGCCGAGGCTGGGAGTGTTTTGTGTGCTTTGGGTCAGGAGCGGGAGGACTTTGTTGAACAAGGAGGGGGAAGCTCTTTCAGAAAGCAGAAGCCAAAGTCCTCTCTTTTGCAAAAAGAAAAAGAAAAGAAAAAACACTAACCCAAAGCAGTTGTGCAAAGGCCAAGGTTTCTGTTCTCTCCAAAGAGGAAGGGCGGCCTCATGTCGCACCCCTTGATGAGTACCTGCAAAGGTGAGAACTCTCAGCTCCACGGCTTTCCAGCACAGGTAATAATCTACTGGGCACTGCCAGCCATTCGAGGAAAATTAGTTGGTTGTAGGTTTTCTGGGATGTGCAAACCCTGAAACCCCCATCTTCTGTTACGAGACATTAATAAAAATTCAGTTATAGAAGGCATCCCCTGGGTTTGTGAAACATCCTCACCTTTGTCTCTCTTCTCCCCACAGCACAAAATATTTGTGGAAGAAACTCCAGACCCTCCAGTGTCATTTC
>NW_015200681.1:0-622 GCF_001447785.1 Gekko japonicus | reverse complement strand
AATGAGCTCCTGCGCCTCTTTTCTACGAAATGACCCCTCCACCAACTTACCCGGTATTGACGTTAGACTGAGAGCCAGTTTGGCGTAGTGGTTAAGTGCGTGGACTCTAATCTGGGAGAGCCGGGTTTGATTCCCCACTCCTCGACCTGCACCTGGCTAGATGACCTTTTGGCTAAGATTGTAAAACTCTGTTCCAAATATTGTTGATGTGACTGGGTTGAAAATGCTTACTATTAGCAGCTGTCTGGCTTGTTTCCTCCTGCTTAGGTAATAGGCATCATACTGTGTAGAAATTAGGTTGCTATGCTGTACTCACTTACTAGGAAGTAAGTCTCATTGAAGTTAATGGGATTTACTCCTGTGTAAAACGTGCTTAGGATTTCACAGTTGGCCTATTATGTATGGTGCATAGCAGATGTTTAAAACTGCATATAGAGTTCAGAAGCATTCATACAGAGCTGTAGGTCTTCCTTGGAATAACTGGGTTGAAGATTTGAGGTCCCATTACATGCTATCTTCTTGCACCAAGAAGAAAAATTTAGAGCATCCTCTTCGTGTCCAGGCCTAACTAACAAAGGCTGTAGCCACACAGGTGCTTTGCTTCACCTTGGCTCTCAAAGTA
>NW_015200680.1:0-613 GCF_001447785.1 Gekko japonicus | reverse complement strand
TCAAACACTCCTTCAGACAGTCAAGTTGTAGCAAAGGGGCTTTCAGTTGACCGTCAAAAGCAGCTACCAGGCTAAGTGAAACTGCATTCATATTTTGGTTCCTACTCCCCCATTCTCCCACCTACACCTGAGACAAAATTCTCACTGCCAACAGAGGAGGTTACCCTGAAAAAGTAGCAATCTCACTCATATTTCCTGCCCACTGTCACTGTTGATATTACTGAGAGGAAACAAGTAAGAAGGGCAAAAATGTGGGAGAAAAGTTTATGGCACAGGTTATATGAGAAAGATCTTGGTCAATAAGGGATGAATTAATTCTGGACCAAGCTACCTGCTCCCTCACTCTCTGAAGCAGTTGGGTGAAAAAGTGCTTGTACATTTTCTTTTATAGCTCCATAAGGAAAAGGGAAGAAACACTGCTTTTAAAAAAATAAAACTGGGAATTCAGAGATGGGTGTGGTGTATTTTAAGGGGACATTGCCTCCACAGCCTTCCCCCTGTAGCTGTGAGCCTGTTTCACATGGCCAGATTTGATTAGTTTCAATCATGATGTCATCAGGAGACAGGCAGTGGCTCAGTCCATATGCTTGGCATGCTGAAGATCCCAGGTTCA
>NW_015200679.1:0-619 GCF_001447785.1 Gekko japonicus | reverse complement strand
TTCTAAATCAAGGTTGGGGAAGCTTCTCCTTCATTAGGATACCCAATCTCCACTGAAAAAAATAACGGTTTGGTATGATATCAGGTGACACAAAATCTGCCAGTGTTGTTCGATAAACGATGGTTTTCACAATTTTGTATGTTAGCTTGAGGCTTTATTTGCTTATTGTGTTTTGTTGAAACGTTTCTCCCTGCTTCTCCTGCACAGCTGGAGGGCAATTATTCAGATTATTGGCTGGAATCACCGAAGGACTAACATGGGAAGCATTGCTCTCATTTTTTCAATTGGCTTCATCTTCCTCTAGTGTCACATCACCAGACCGGATTGGTTATTTAGCTCTGTGATCTAATTGCAATTACTACACGATCACTGATAGGCCGTGTTCTGTCTAGGAGGGAAAGTGATATCCTCATTAGAAAGAAATCAGTGTATCAGACAAAGGAAACGACGGCTGCCTGAAGCAGCAATAACTAAAAAGGGGGTGAAACATTTTAGTGAAATCCTGCTTTTGAAGTATAATGATCTCAAGGGGCTTCAAACACTTTGAAATACCATGCTAATGGTTTCTTCCTCCCATTCCCAATATGTTATGGGGTCACCATAAGCCTTGGATGGGAGA
>NW_015200678.1:0-639 GCF_001447785.1 Gekko japonicus | reverse complement strand
GGTAGGGTATGAGGTTTCATGAGTCATTGATCACTTCTTTAGACTTATTTCCATTTAATTTTTACATCCTTCTGGACTGAATTTTCCTGGACCAAACTGAGACTTAGGTTTCCTGTCTTATTACCAATGCTGATATCTCCACACCTACCACCCCCTCTGCATATCACACCTAATCCAATCAAGCTTGCTATTGCCATTTGGCTTCCTCTCTCCTCAAGATACACCCTGCTGTGAGGTAGGTGAGGCTGAGAGAGCTCTGAGAGAGGTGTGACTGGCCCAAGGTCACCCAACTGGCTTCCTGTGGAGGAGTGGGGAATCAAACCCAGTTCTCCAGATTAGAGTCCTGCCGCTCTTAACCACCACACCAAACTGGGAGGAATCTTGGAGCATGGGTAATAATGGCTGAAATTGTGGTAGGTTGTAGTCATATGTGTTTTCTCTCTTTTATAAAAGATTTGAAATAGTGGTACAAAATATTTATGAGAAGAGAGAAAGGAGAAAGGAGAGCAATCTCTGTCACTGATAACTCATAAATCCTGTTGCAGTGAATACACATACCTCCTGCTTGTACATGTACACACCTCTTCATAAGAATTAGCCAAGAAGTACTCTTTGCACAAATGAAACTAGAGACCGATC
>NW_015200677.1:0-631 GCF_001447785.1 Gekko japonicus | reverse complement strand
CTGGTGGCGGTCCGCATACATAACACAGTACATGGGTTAATTGCTCATTCAGGAGCTGAACTCAATGCGTGTGTGTATTGATGGGTTCTTTTATGGAAAGTTGCATTAGAAGGGAGAACCTTTTGTTGAAGGGGAATACAAATTAAATGAAAACTGCAGATTCATCTGCACTTTCCATTCTGCTCTAGGACAGGAAACACAGCTTCCTGACATGGTGAGAGTCGGTTGCTAAATTGACTGAAAACAGTTCTCCCAGCAAAAATATTTGGGGAATAATAAATGCTATGTGGTTTAGAGCCCCGACCTGGATGGCCCAGGCTAGCCCCATCTTATCAGATCTCAGAAGCTAAGCAGGGTCGGCCCTGGGCATTATTTGGATGGGAGACCTCCAAGGAACACTAGGCTTGTGATGCGGAGGCAGACAATGGAAAACCACCTCTGAACGTCTCTTTCCTTGAAAACCCAAAGAGGTCACCATAAGTCACCTGTGACCTGATTGGGGGAAAAAAAACTGGTAAAGATCACTCTAAAGATGGGCTGAATTGTTCCGCAGTTGAATTGTTTGAAATGACAGACTGGGTGCTGCAAGGTACCTTCGTATGCATGTGCCAGTTTGGTGTAGTGGTGAAGT
>NW_015200676.1:0-621 GCF_001447785.1 Gekko japonicus | reverse complement strand
GGGATATATGCTGTGTCCTGGTCAAAAACACAGTTCTCCTGCTAGCTTTGGTGTGTGTGTGTAACTCCACTCTCTCATTGTGTCCACTAGGCATTCTATTTGCATATCTGAAGTCTTAGTGGTGAAGCTGGCGAGCAATTGACGCCTTCCTCCTGCCAGTATGCTGCCAAGAAAGAGAAAGGCATTTTAAAATTCAAGGTAAAAGCTTTGCTCAGTTCAAACCTCCAAAGAAAAATGCATTTCTGTGTAGGCATCTTGCTAAAATGTACTGGTTAGGGGGAAAGAATATAATATGCAAAGTCTGGGAGCTCCAACTGACCAATTCTCTAATTTTCTTTCTCTTCTTCCAGACTACTGACAGACAGTCCTTTTAATATCCTGGTGCAGACAACCACCAGCACCAGCGAAACAGAGACCTCCCCATGCATCATAAATTAGGGTACCCTTTTCCTCCCCCCCACCTCCTGATATATTATAGCTACTCAGAGAAATTGCAGTCAAGTAGTATTCCATTTCTTTTTGTATTCCTTTAGATTTTTGCCAATACTTTTGTTTCAATATTGGTTTTGTTGGTTCATTCAACATGCCATTCGCACAGCATTTGTATGATCATTGTACGTG
>NW_015200675.1:0-636 GCF_001447785.1 Gekko japonicus | reverse complement strand
CAAGTTTGGTGAGGATTGGATTTATGTGGACTGAGTTGCAGCCCTCAAAGAAGGTGCCCACAGGAAAGTGCTTTCTGGGGAAATGACCGCCTGGAAAAAGGAATGATGTTCTCTCTTTGGATTAAAGAAAACGTAAGGGTGGATCCACAATCTCAAGAGTCCGGAAGGCCATAAGCAGGTGCACAGGATTATGGAAAGTTAAGCACTTTTCCACTTGGAGATGTAGCTAGGGTGGGGCCTAGGGTTGCCAACTCCGAGTTGAGAATTTCCTGTAGATTTCAGGTAGGGTTGCCAAATGCATTTTGGCAGGGAGCGGGGGGCTCCCGGCTGGCATCTAAATCGTGCGTCTGCACGTCACCCAGAAGTGACATCGCACGCACGCTGGGGGTGGGGCCACGCCATTTGAGGGGAAAACAATGAGTTTTCCCCTCAAATGGCGTGGCCCCGCCCCCAGCGTGTGACGTCACTTCCGGGTGACGCGCGCGGGGGGGTGGGGTGTCCCCCGGGCCTGATTCCGCGCGGGGTGGAAATCGGGCCTTGAAAGCGGGGGGAAATCCGCTCCCCTGGGGGATTTGGGAACCCTAATTTTAGGGTGGCTCATGGGGAGGGCTGGTTTTGAAGAGTGGAAGGATACCT
>NW_015200674.1:0-626 GCF_001447785.1 Gekko japonicus | reverse complement strand
TTTTTTTTGCACACCCCTATTCACCAGCTCTATATTTCAGTATATATTTCTACTAAGGCCATAGTTTAGCAGAGAGCTGAACATTTGCAGCTCAAAGGGGAGGCTGGGCTGAAAGTCAGGAGCTGTGGCTCAGTGGCAGAGCACGTGTCGTGTTTTGCTTACAGAAGGTGCCAGGATCAATCCCAGTTAAAAGGATCCTAGGAAGTAGAGATTGGAAAGACGTTTCTCTGCTGGATTCCACGGAAATCTACTGCCACTCAGAGAAGACCATGCTCAGCTAGCCAGACCAGTGGTGTGACTCAATATAAGGCAGTTTAATATGTTCCATATTCCCTGATGCTCCTTCCCAGAGTCCTCTCTGCTCTACTTGGCTAGCAGAAAACCTGGGATGAGCTAACCTGCAGTCAGGGTCTTCTGGAGTCCTCGCTAGCATCAAAGACTGGAGTCATCATAAATATTTGAAGAAGTGCCTGCTAATCTATTTTAAACCTGCTGCATGAGCAGGGCTGTCACAGGGCCGATCTGGGTTGGGGAAGGCAGGGCTTGAGGTGTAGGGAGGAAAGCCCCAGATGATGAACTCTCCTTTAGCTTCTCTTTCAGGTTTTCCTTCAGGAGTGTCTGCCTGT
>NW_015200673.1:0-635 GCF_001447785.1 Gekko japonicus | reverse complement strand
CGCACACTTAACCCCTACCCCAAACTGGGTCTGGCTCCGGCTAGCCTGGCCTTGTCAGGTCTCAAAAGCTACGCAGGGTCGGCCCTGGGTAGTGCTTGGGTGGGAGACCTCCAAGGAAGTCCCGGGTTGGGGGCAGGCAGTGGTGGACAAGCTCCTGTTCATCTCTTCCCCTGACCTGGATGGTCTCAGGCTGGTCTGATCTGATCTCGTCAGGTTTCAGAAGCTAAGCAGGGTCGGCCCTGCTTGGTACTTGGATGGGAGACCCCCAGGGGAATCAAGAGGGCTGCCACGCAGAGTCAGGCGATAGCAAGCCCCCTCTGCTCATCTCTTACTTTGAAGACCCTGGTGGGTCACCGTAAGTCGGCTGCAATTTGACAGCACTTTTCCTCCACCGTAACGAAGATGAAGTCCTAGTAGTTCAATCAGAAAAGGGGGAGATGAGTTAGCTGGTATCGAGCGCCTTACTCTCAGTTTAGCCATTTCATACTGGAGTCCCCTTTCTGAAGTCATCTTTTTGTGGAAGGAGGGTCACCTGTATTCTGAAACGGAGAGTCTTCCAGTAGCTTGATACACCACGGTAGGGAGGACACCGGTTGGTGCTCTCTGGCTTAGTGTGTATAGCTCTTGAACGGTCT
>NW_015200672.1:0-779 GCF_001447785.1 Gekko japonicus | reverse complement strand
GGGTTGGGCTAGATGACCCCAGAGGTCCCCCTTCCGACCTCTATGGTTCTAGGTGGCCCAGGCTGGCCCGATCTCCTCAGATCGTGGAAGCTAAGCAGCTTGGCTCCAGTTAGTATTTGGGGGGGAGACCCCCAAGGAAGTCCAGGGCGGCTCTGCAGAGGCAGGCCACGGCAAACCCACCTCTGCACGTCTCCTGCCTTGAAAACCTCACCAGGAGTCGGCATAAATTGGCTGCAACCTGACGGCTAAAACAAAAGAGGAAGAAGAGGGTGTGAAGGTCAGTGGACGTGAATGGGTCTGGTTCTGCCCTTGCAAATTGGTTACAGGGAGCAGAATTGGTTTCCGGGTAAATGGCCAGTGTGAAGAAGAGGAGGAGGAAGGGGAGATTGGATTTATACCCCGCCCTTCACTGCCCAAGGGAGTCTCAGAGCGGCTTACAAACTCCTTCCCCTTCCCCTCCCCACAACAGACACCCTGTGAGGCAGGTGGGGCTGAGAGAGCTCTTGACAGAAACTGCCCTTTTTCAAGGACAGCTCTTATCAGAGCTACGGCTTGCCCAAGGTCATCCAGCAGCTGTGAGTGGAGGAGTGGGGGAATCAAATCCGGTTCTCCCAGATCAGAGTCCGCGCACTTAACCACTATGCCAAACAGGCTCTCAATATCTATCTTATCTATCTATCTATCTATCTATCTATCTATCTATCTATCTATCTATCTATCTGCCATCATCCAATCAATCATCCCATCATTCCATCAATCTTATCTATCTATGAGAAGAA
>NW_015200671.1:0-666 GCF_001447785.1 Gekko japonicus | reverse complement strand
ACCAAGATCAAGTTAATTCATGCCATAATCATCTCTATTACTGTGTTGGGGGTGGATTCAGGTGGGGTAGCCGTGTTGGTCTGAAGCAACAGGACGAAGTTTGAGTCCAGTGGCACCTTTAAGACCAACCAAGTTTAATGCTGGGCATAAGCTTTTGTGAGCACGCTGGACGATATGGACCTGTGGTCTGATCCAGCGTGGTGGCTCTTATGTTCTTCTGCACTGCTGCCTTTGAGAGCCACAAGGCAGATATGGTTCCCAAAGCTGAGCTCTCCCACCTGAGCATTAAGAATCATGGAATCATAGAGCTGGAAGGGACCTCACAGAGTTGGAAGGGTCCAACCTTCTGCACAATGCAGGAAATTCACAAATACCTCCCCCTCCACACCCCCAGCCACCCCTGTTCCATGCCCAGAAGATAGCAAAAAAAACCCCACCTCCAGGATCTTCAGCCAAACTGGCCTGGAGAACAATTGCTTCCTGACCCCAAAGTGGTGACCGGCATTTCCCTGGGCGTGTAAAAAAGTGCCACGAGAACTAAGCACTGAGGCAACCCTTCCTGCCCTCCCTCTCATGGTCTGCCTAAGTTCACAGAATCAGCATTGCTGACAGATGGCCATCTAGTCTCCGCTTGAAGACCTCCCAAGAAAGAGAGCCCACCACCTC
>NW_015200670.1:0-618 GCF_001447785.1 Gekko japonicus | reverse complement strand
CATAACTAAAACCGGAAACACCAAAAAAACCCAAAAACCGGGAGGGAGAGTAGCGCGGTCACGGCGGATTGCTGTCCAGATACCAAAACTGAGGATACAAAGTGCGAAATATCGGAAAACACCTGTCCCAACGGGTGTTAAAAAAAGCGGATAAAAGAGCGGAAACCGCGGGACTCTGCCGGCTTCGGGGCAGGAGGCGGATTAGCGCATGTAAACAGGAACCTTTAAAATGGGAGAGATCAGCTGCAAGTCCCGCACTAAATGTCCGTGTGACCAGACCCTAAGTATTAAATGTTTGTATGTTCACTGATGTTTTACAAAATAAAAAAATGTTATTTAAAAAGAAAAAGAAAAAGAAAATCTAAGTTCCCTATACAACAGGCAAGCACTTTCTGCTAATTCTGGGTAACCAACTTCTCTGACATAACACCCAGGAGACTTATGCCAAAGCACAGGTTACCATTGACATTATTTGGATCTAATAAGTGGTGTTTTTTTTCTTATGGATAACCTCACTGTAGAGGATGGTGCTTATAACTCTTCTGGCCTTCCTGCCCGTTTCTGATCACCATCATAATTAAGCGTAGCGTGCCGTGAAGGTGGATTTCTGCATTACTT
>NW_015200669.1:0-637 GCF_001447785.1 Gekko japonicus | reverse complement strand
CCAAAATAGAATTAAATGGGAGCTTAGACGGCTAGACCGAGTTTGGCAGCAGACTCGTGACGAAGGGGCAAGAACATCTCATAGGACGTTTATGAAAGCCTATGAGATGGCAGTGAAGGAAGTGAAGAAGAATTTATTTACTGCCTCTACTGCTTCCATTCCATTTGCTAGCACTTGCCCGGCACAATTGTTTAGGGTAATCAGGTTTTTAACATCTCTCACAGAGAGATCTCAAAATGTTAGGAATTCAGCTATTAGCTATGAGGCATTTGTGAGCTTTTTTGCGGATAAAGTCGTGTGTGTGTGTGTGTGTGTGTTATTTTACCATTTAAAGGGATACAAAATGAAAAGGGATAAAGGGGAAGTATAAAACATAATTTATTAAACACATTTTAAGGGCATTGCATAATATAAGAATATCAAACATGAAAAAGTATCATAACAAATTAAAATATGATAAGATAATCAATACTTCAACATATTTCTGTGAATATTTCCATTATTTCCTGTCTATAGGGCTAGGTAGGAAAGCATATAAGCTAGAAACATAAAAAAGAAAAGAGTAAAAAAAAGCATTTTTCTTATCTTTTTACGAGGTTTATACAAGCATATAATAAACTAGCAGTAAAGCCCGTTG
>NW_015200668.1:0-648 GCF_001447785.1 Gekko japonicus | reverse complement strand
TCTGACATATTTATTTGCCTCACTGTGTCATCCGCGCCCCCCCCCCCTCAATTGAATCCAAACAAATGCTAACTATATAAACTTCGCTTGTTATTTCTGTTTGGTTCTTACACCTGTTAAAACATCTTAATTATGGTATATGCTAATTTGCTGTTCACCCTCTGCCTATATGTATGGACTGATAACTTCCATTTCAATGTGAGAAAGTGTGTGTGCACACAAAACTCACACCTTGAATAAACCTTTGTTGGTCTTAAAGGTGCAACTGGACTTAGTAATTAATTATATTAGTTTCTATTTTATTAACGTATTAGTATGCTCTTTGGAGCAGTCATTTAATTTAGCTGCATAGGAAATGAAAAGATTCCATGTCCCTCCTCTTCTGCAGCAAGCTTCTAATACACCCAGAGTAGTAACTGCTTTCACTAAGCTAAGTGTAACCCCGCTACCACTGGCCTTATGCATCAAACACAACACAGGCACGGTGGTGGCATTATGGACTTCACTATCCAGGGTAACAAAGCAACAGCATTCTCCTGAGATTAATCACGGTGAGATAAGAAAATCCGGGGGGGGGGGGGGGGGAGATAACAGCTGCATTAAATTTCGGTGCAAAACTAGATTAACAGAAATTCAGTAACTAAATTC
>NW_015200667.1:0-635 GCF_001447785.1 Gekko japonicus | reverse complement strand
CCACCAGCACTGTCTCCGTCCCATGTCCCTGGCGGAAGCCAGACTGGAATAGGTCCAGGATTGAACTGAAGTGTAATAACTAATGAACTGAAGTGTAATAAGATAGGATTATTCATTTAAGAATTTCATCAAGAAACTTTCCAGCAACGTGAGACTGTGTCAGCACACCGTAAATGGTAGTTGCCATTAACTTTACAGAACATTTTTTTTAAATTGCATCTATGATGGATTGTTTTTGTCTCTACTCTCATATCACCCCCCAGTTCTTTGGGAAGAAGTTCAAATCTGCTGCAATGCTGTCCGTCTTTGCAGTTTCTGCTGCTGTACATGAATACGTCCTGGCTGTCTGTTTTGGTTTCTTCTATCCTGTCATGTTCTGCCTCTTCATGTTCTTCGGAAGTAAGTAATTACTGATAGTTGGTTTTTTATATTTCTCTCCCACTCTTGCGGTCAGCCCAAGATTGGTTCATAGAGCACCCTACAGCAATTTAAAATACAGGTATAAATAACACACACTATTTCCCCCCAACTTTCCTTGGGAGCATTGGAGAAGATCCAGAGGCGGCAATAGTGTTTATTTACTTAAAACATTTATTAGCCACCGTTTTCCTACAGAGCTCTCTGGGGAGGTTGTT
>NW_015200666.1:0-634 GCF_001447785.1 Gekko japonicus | reverse complement strand
AGGTAGCCCCATGTAGAGAGCATTGCAGTGATCTTTCCTCGAGGTGACCGTCGCATGGATCACTGTGGCCAGGTCATCTTGGTCCAGGTAGGGGGCCAACTGCCGAGCCCACCGCAGATGGAAAAAGGTGGACTTGACAGTGGCTGCCACCTGGGCCTCCATTGTTAGAACGGAGTCCAGGCGCACTCCCAAGCTCCGAACCCCAGACGCTGGCACCAGAGTTACCCCATCGAAGGTCGGGAGAGGGAGCCCCAATCCTGTCCCAGCCCGTCTCAGGCCCAGGACCTCCATCTTCGCCGGGTTTAGTTTCAATCGGCTCAGCCAGAGCCAACCAGCCACAGCTTCAAGTGCCCGGTGCATACTGATGACACCCCAGCCCATAACTCTGGATGATCCGGTCAAGGGGGCGCATATAAATGTTAAATAGCATCGGGGACAGCACTGCTCCCTGTGGTACTCCACACTCAAGGGGATTCCTACGGGAGTGCTGGTCCCCAAGAAACACCCTTTGTCCCTGACCTTGCAGGAAAGAGGCAAACCATTGAAGGGCAAGCCCCTGAATCCCCACGTCGGCGAGGCGATGGATCAGCAACTGGTGGTTGACAGTGTTGAACGCTGCCAACAAGTCCAACAA
>NW_015200665.1:0-659 GCF_001447785.1 Gekko japonicus | reverse complement strand
TTGTAGCCACCACCACTTCCTGTGGCCCTGAATACCCCTTCTCTTTGGGTGAAGAAGGACTTCCTTTGATCTAACCCGACTGCTCATTGATTTCATCCAATGCCCATTGTGGGAAAGGGAGAAAAGTGCCTCTTTCTCCGCCTTCTCTACCCCGTGCACAGTTTTGTAAACTTCTGTCACGTCACCCCTCAGGGGTCGTTTCTCCAAGATAAAAAGCCCTAACCTCTTTAACCTTTCTTCCATCCCCTTCATAATTATTTTACTTGCCCTCTTCTGCACCTTTCCCCCAGTGTTGTAATACCTTTTTTGAGGTGTACTGACCAGAACTGTACGGAGTGTTCCAAATGAGGCCGCACCTTAGATCGATACACAGGGGCATTATGATAATACTGGCTGATTTGTGTGCAATGCCACAAGCTCCGCCTGCTGCCTTCTCCCTCACCACTGGCCCCGGCAGCGTTGCCAGGGCCTGGGTCGCTCGGGGGCAGAGGTCAGGCCCCGGGTGCCAAGCAGCAAGATTTCTGGGGGCTGCCTGGCCTGGGCTGATTTTCCTCTTGCTCTCCCACGCAAGCGGTGTGGCCAGAGTCGGACACACGGTGAGGACGCTCTCCCTGACATTCCTGCAGACCAGCCTGACGGGCCACGCCTGCCCTCTGCAA
>NW_015200664.1:0-620 GCF_001447785.1 Gekko japonicus | reverse complement strand
ATCATCACATTGTTTTTGACTTCCGGCAATCCTATGACCAACACAATGCCCTATCATTAACAGTCTTGCTTAGAAATATTTACAGTATTATTGTTAGCTTAATTTATAGTCCACCTTTCTCACTGGGACACAAGGCGGATTACAGATATGATAAGAACCTATTGGGCTTTTCTGCATTCTCATTTTACTCACTATTAATTTCCCGTTTCTTGGGCGGGGTGTGTGTTTTCTGTTCCACACATGTTTCACTCCTTCTAATGGTCGATTCGATATCAAACAGCTTTATTTCCAGCATATCTCCCTGCAGATTTAAACTTCAGGAAGAGAAGCTGGAAATAAAGCTGTTTGTTGTTGAATCTACCACTAGATGGAGCAAAACATGTGTGGAATGGGGGGACGACAACACACACACAAAGAACTGGGAACTTAACCGTGAGTAAAATGAGAATGCAGAAAAGCGCAATACTAAGGGGCTGGGTATGATATGAGAAAGAATATGGTCATCGACTGAGCTGAGTACAAAATATGATAGGAACAATTCAGTCTAAAGCAGAGATTCTCAGTAAAACAAAATAATGCAGTGGGTCTAGGGTTTGTTTGTTTTTTAAGTACCCGAGGGT
>NW_015200663.1:0-648 GCF_001447785.1 Gekko japonicus | reverse complement strand
AGCCACAGTTTGGCCACCCCTGTTTTAAACAAATGCAAAGCATAAAGAAGAGGCTATACTAAGGATCACAAAATACAATTCAAAATATATTACTCAAATTAAACATATTTATAAAGTCAGTTTCATTGCAGTCCCCATGCACCAGGACTGATTTCCAATTCTGTTAATGAGCACACATGTTTCTTTAAAGTGCATTCAAGGCACTCCTAGTGATCACTCTGGCAGGAAAAAACCCTCTTTAAAATAAATCTATCAGAGACCTAAAGAAAATGCATGTGTGTAACCATATGCGTTCTCCATTTCCTGATTAGACTAACTAAATAAGTGATGGGTATGTGGATTTCAGTTTGAAGCCCAACACAAATTAGGAAAATGCACATTCCCTAAGACTCTGGCATTCCAGTTTATTTATCTCAACTTCTGTTGATGGCCTGGTCTCATTACATGAAACCCTTCCCTTTCTTCTAACAAACACTCGCTGTACAGTGTGATTGGAAAATGTTTTTAAAAGCACACACAATCCAAAATTGTGAGATCAAAATAAAAGACAACTATTTCTTAAATAATATTTAGATAATAAAGAAAAAAAATCAGACAGCAGATATGAATTTGAATCTAGTATGCCTTTATGTAGACACCCATTTAAAA
>NW_015200662.1:0-654 GCF_001447785.1 Gekko japonicus | reverse complement strand
TACTCGCTGGAGCTTTCGAACCGCTGGGTAAATGGGGAGCTGGGGACAAGGACTGGCAGATCACACCAGTGTGGGGCTTGAACTGACAGGAGTCCTTTACTTTGGAATTGAATTCCTAGGGCATGAGGCTGGGGTTTAGCTTAATGCCAGCCCTTAGCATGAGAACATTCTGATTGTTTTTGCCTTGTGTTGCCCAGCCAACATCTCCTAGAATGGATCTAAAACGGCTTATAAGAATCAGGAATACTGTGAAGGAGTTTTAACACAGCCAGGGTAGGGGCAGGACAGGATTGCAGCAGGTAGGGCAGCTTCTTCGGAGGAGGTGGGGAATCAAACCTGGTTCTCCCAGAATAGAGTCCATGCACTTAACCACTACACAAAACTGGCTTAACCACCACACCAAACTGGCACTACACCAACTTTACAAAAAAGTTGTAAATCAAAAAAGAAAGCACCCTCCAAAACGTAAGAATTTTAAGCTGCCCAACAATAACAACAACAACAAAACGTGAACAAGAAAGGTAGATTGACCTATGTTATAGGTTTTTAATAGGTTTTTCCTCTCTCTGTCTCTCTGGGGACAGAGTTCCCTAATGTTGGTACCACAATGTAGGCCACAAATTTTATAAGAACATTGTTGTTGTTGTTCAGTCG
>NW_015200661.1:0-657 GCF_001447785.1 Gekko japonicus | reverse complement strand
TGTGTTCCAAGCTCAGCCAGTCTCTGGTGCAGCAGATCTGGAATGATTCAGTCCCGATACACAACAAGATGGAACTGACAGGAGTCACAACAGGTCCCCTCCTCCCTGGAAATGTACAGTAACTTCCTAAGAAGGCTCCAGTATTAGATAGTGCTGACCTCAAGTCTCTCTTTGTGTGTATGTCTAGATGACAGCACCAGGTTGGAAGGGATCAATGGGGTCCCTTCTTAAGTAATTACACCTGGTGTTGGAATGTGGGAGATGTTTTCTCTCACCCTTGGAGTGAATCTCAGCTGGATTTAATTGTATCACTGTTGTGACCCCGTCTGGCCATGACTGCCCAGGATGGGAGACCGACCCCCTGAACTGAGAGATGATCCCACCACAGAATGGCTGACTCCCCAAGTAGGCAGCCACACTGGACACCCCCAGGCACTACTCTACTGACAAACAGACAGCCCCCCAAAGCAGTCGCAACCAACCTCTCTGCAGGCTCCTCGCCCAGACACGGCAGCATCAGCCAGGCCCGGGCCTGTCACTGGGCCACTGGGTACGTGCAGGGTGGAGGGCGAGATCGCCCACTGCTCAAACAGGATGGGCAAGGACCAAGGAAAGAGCCGCCCAACACCTAAGAGAGCCAGTTTGGTGTTGTGGTTA
>NW_015200660.1:0-648 GCF_001447785.1 Gekko japonicus | reverse complement strand
TGGTCAGAGTGTTCCCTATGAGAGAAGGTTGAAGAGTTTCAAATTTTCACTTTAGAAAAGAGATGAGGGAACATGATAGAAGTTCATGAAATTATAGACAGGGGGGAGAGACTTAACAAAGACAACTTTTCCCCCCTCTCCCAAAATGCTAGAGCTAGAGGACATCCAATGAAGTTAATGGGCAGTAGTTTCAGGACAGGCAAAAGGAAATACTTCTTTCCAGGACGAGTTAATAAAAATAAAATTCACTGCCAGAGGATGTAGTGATGTCCACAAGCACAGAAGGCTTTAAAAGGTGATTAGACAGGTTCCTGAAGGGTAGGTCTATTAGGGACTACTAGACATGGTGACTGAAAGGAAGCTCCACATTCAAAGGCAGTCAGCCTCTGAATCCCAGAGCCAGGAGGCAACATCAAGGGAAGGCCTTGGCCTCAATGCCCTGTTGTTGGACCTCCAGAGGAACTGGTTGGCCACTACGTGAGACTGGATGTTGGACTAGATGGAGCATGGTCTGATCCAGCAGGGCTCTTTCTATGTTCTTATGAGTCAACCACTTGAGATAATGTTCATTTAATTTTTTATTCTTAGCCATCTTGTGTTCTTTGACCAAAAGGTGAGAAAGCTCACTGGGTGACCTTGGGTTAGTCA
>NW_015200659.1:0-658 GCF_001447785.1 Gekko japonicus | reverse complement strand
ATATATATAAAAAATTCAATCAAAGGTGTAGCATTAGTCAGGGTGGGGGAGGAGTTGTGACCAGGGGTGGTCTTAGCCCCAGGGCAGCTGACTGTCAGGCAGTGCCAGTGGTGGAAATGAGCTGGTTCAGTATTTCTCAGACAGTAAAATAATCGGGTTGTCAACCATCATATCTATTGCTAATAATTGTATTAGGAATGACAGGCTAAAATATATACTGGCATTGTTAGGCAGCGAAAATCCTTCAGAGTTCAAGATCCAACTTTGCCCCCTTTTCCAAGAAGGAGAAACAACAACACAGCCTTGATTGTCTTAGGTTTTCAGACAAGTGGATTCCTTCCAGGAAGGAATCTCAACAAGCAGGATTTTAGACTGTTATTTTCTACAAGGCCAGAAGTGTTCAGACATCCTGGCTTCCTCCCAGTGCCAAGAAACACTATAAACATTCCAAGGTAAGCCTTCCAGACAGCTTCTACCTGTGACAGCAGGTAATGCAAAAGACCTCCACCTGAGATCCTGGAGAGCAGCTACCATAAGGACCTTGATAGACAAATGCTGTGACTCAGTATGAAGTTATCTTCATGTCTTCAAATAAGAATTCTCTTAAATGCATGCTATATTTAATTGTTCTCATTTGCCTTAAATTTAAAGTAATAAA
>NW_015200658.1:0-572 GCF_001447785.1 Gekko japonicus | reverse complement strand
TTGGCACTGAACACACGAACACACGAAACTGCCTTATCTTGAATCAGACCTTCTTGGACCATCAAAGTCAGCATTGTCTACTCAGACCGGCAGCAGTTGTTGAGGGTCTCGGGCCAAGGTCTTTCACATCACCTAAGGCCAGATCTTTTGATTGGAGATGCCGGGGATTGAACCTGGGACCTCCTGCGTGCAAAGCAGAGGCTGCTGCACTGAGCCACAGACCCTTCCCTGACTGTCTTGAATACACAAATCTGCCTTGTACTGAATCAGACCTTCTTGGTCCATCAAAGTCAGTGTTGTCTACCCAGACTGGCAGCAGCTCTCCAAGGTCTCAGGCAGAGGTCTTTCACGTCACCTACTGCCAGATCCTTTCAACTGGAGATACTGAGGATCGAACCTGGGACTTTCCACATGCCAAGCCGACACTCTACTGCTGAGCCACAGCCCGTCCCTAAAGTTAATGCTTAGCACGGTGCTTCAGGTGCATGTGCTACTTCTGAGAAGGGTTATCCTTCATTCTTCCCAGCTCTAATGGAAGGGATGCTCCTAGAGTTGCCAGGTCTGGGTTGGGA
>NW_015200657.1:0-679 GCF_001447785.1 Gekko japonicus | reverse complement strand
AGAACCGCGAACATTGTGGGAGTGAGCCCTCTTCAGCGCGGGAGGCGGATTGGCCTGTTTGATCAGCTAATTTAAATGTGAGAGGGAACAGCAGTGAATCCCGATCAAAGCAACCGTGTGACTGCACCCTAAGAGTAAGCCTGCTTCTGGAGCAATATCTCACATCTTATTTACAAGGGGAGGAAGATATATCCCTGGGGCAATTCAGGTGTTTGACTTTAAAATAACACCCCAGCTACTACCTGGATTTTGGTAATTTCAGAATCTTTTGATCATCCCCTCTATCAGTTTATATGTAGGATAATAGGTGTCCCTTGCTGCATCTCAGATGCATCTCTCAGAGCTGAACTTATCATTGGAAGCCAGAGAACTGGAAGCTAGAGCATGGTTCAGTGCTTTTAAACTAAGGATAAGGATTATTTTGGCATTGGAAGCTGGAGGTCTCCTATTCTTCCTGAAACAAGATGCTTATCATTCTTGGTGGATGAAGACAGTAGATGCCAGATTAAGGCAGCTATGGTTTACAACAAAAGATTTCTTCTTGCTAGATAAGGCAAAGACCCTTTCGCTTGTCCAGCATCCATGTACAGAACTGGATTACGACAGCATGGTGATTCACTCTTGCAGAGTTTGCTCAAGTCAATTCTTTCGATTTTTGATGTAATTAGTAAAAACACTC
>NW_015200656.1:0-665 GCF_001447785.1 Gekko japonicus | reverse complement strand
AGGTGGAAGCCTTGCACATCACTTACCATCTGATCTCCTTTAACCCGAGATGCCCAGGACTGAAGCTGGGACCTTCTGTATCCCAAGCAGATGCTTTCCCATTGAGCTCACAGCACATACTTTGAGCCTGACTTACCTCGCTGTGTTGCTGTGAGAATAAAATGGAGGACAGGAAATCAATGTAAGCTGTTTTGGATCCCCATTGCGAAGAAAGGCAGAAAATAAATGAAGTAAATAATAATCAATAATGGTGGATGATCTATTACAGAACTCTTGCTTTGATCTATTTTTATTTATTCATTTGCTATTAACTGACATGCATAAGGCATGCATAATGTATGCAAACTTCTGTTCATTTTCTTAAACTGCCTGGAAACTGTGCATAACTCACATGCTTCTTAATAGGCTTGGATCCCTCTGTCTGTCTGTCCTCAGTATTCCATTATGAGCCAAACAATACTGCAACATCGTTTGCACATTAAGTTGTGCTGTTGACTTTAGGAATATCCCTTAGCTACAGCATCTAGTCAGTTTTGGGAGATGCTCACCCCACCCTGTTCTCAGAAGAAGGCCCCACAAGCTGGGGCAGCTCTTTGTCCATCCCAGCAAATTTGGCTGCTTTCAGTTTGGAGCTCGCGCACAGTCATGTTCCTCTCTCTGTGATG
>NW_015200655.1:0-639 GCF_001447785.1 Gekko japonicus | reverse complement strand
GGAGCAAAACAGAAGGGTTAAATGGTCGCTAGCCAGCTATTTAAACCTAACAGCTGATTGGTGGACCCCTTGCGGCTTAGCTGTTAAGTTTAAATGACACGCCCTGAAAAACCGAACCAGCCAGAAGTCCAGTAAATGTTCAGTGAAAGCACCTGCCCGTGTGACCGGGGCCTTAGTAGACAATACTGACCTTGATAGATCAATGGGCTGATTCAGTACAAGGTAATTTCATTTGAGTGTTTACGCAGTAACTGCCTTGTGCTGCATCTAGTGAATGCTATTAGTAAATCCCAGACTGAGTCAGGTTGACTCAGAGTGCCACTCCAAATCTGTTTCTTTGGGTCCCAAACAGCTTCCTATGGTCCTATTTTTGCCCATTCTTTTTGTTCCATACCATTATAAAAACACACATTTTACCATTGAGTTTGTGCCAGTTCATCAGCTTCAGACTAAGGCCCTCAAGCGCCCTACAGGAAATATGCTACAATGCTCAATAAATTGGAAATTATTGCTTTCTTGAACATCATGGAAAACTGGCTTGATATTTTTCTTCTGTTGACTATTTTTGTTGTCCTTTTAATGTACAGAGAACGTCTAGTGTTTGTTTCATGACAGAAATGCTGCATCGGGAGATAGGGA
>NW_015200654.1:0-754 GCF_001447785.1 Gekko japonicus | reverse complement strand
AACACAGTAGCGGAGCTCCACCTATGTGCACACCGATGCATAAAAGATGGTGGGTGAAAAGCGGAAGCCTCGAGCAGTTTTTGAATGGGGAGGGGGTTTAAACCAGAAGTGGCTTGACACCGGAGGAGTGATCACACGGGAAATATGCGGCTTTAAACGGGAGAGCTGAGAAAACACCACTTTGGTACCTGGTAACAAAATACTTCGGGTTAAAGGGGTTTTGAGCCGGAAACCAACGGCTGGGGACCAACGGCATGCAGATGTTCTGTGAAGATCTCAGCTGTTGGCGCCATGATCAGAATATCATCTCACTGTTGACTATTGTACTGGCCCCTCCCTTCCTATACTCATTCACAGCATACGCTCACACAGGTTGCCCCTATCCCCTCCATTGTTCATGGAGGGGATGGGACAACCTCTTTGGGGGCCCGTAGAATTGGACCCCCTTGTTCAATGTTCCTGAAACATGGCAGGTGTCTTGGGGAGAGGCTCCAGCAGCTACCCTGTGATTATGGAGCCTCACCCTCAAACCCCCTCTCCTCCAGCCCCTAGAATATACCCTATGTTTTCGCCATTGACTTCCATAGCCCATAGGATATAATGGGACTGAACTGCGGGAAGCCAATTCAGATCAGAGAATCTGATTCGACCCGCAGCAGCCTGAAAGGGGCCCAAATGGGCCATTTTCAGGGGTGCATTCGGTTCAGGCGAACCGAATGCGCATACCTCTAGCAGCCAGCTTGCTCGGGCTCTC
>NW_015200653.1:0-533 GCF_001447785.1 Gekko japonicus | reverse complement strand
AGCTGAGGAAATGTAGTTTATCAGTAGAGTAATCAGTTGCTTGTAACTGATCCAGAGACAGATCCCAGCAGATGTGTAATTTTTAAAAGAAGACGTATGAACTGTATTGCATTTATATAATTAAAATGTCATAACAGTTTATATGTTCCACTGCTTAATTAAGAGCAATAAAGACCATGCTAAATCAGAATGAATCTGTAGTTTCTGCTTTAATCACACAAATGCCAGTGTCAGCATCGTAAAAAGATGCGCAAATCTCGCAGTAATGAAGCTGTGACTGTTGGGGAAATGAAAGCGATTGCTGGCACAAATGGCATAGCAAGGTTTATTCTGGTTGTTTTAATGGCATCCCCGAGCAGAGACCTGTAACAAACGGTAGTTGTGGAGATCTTGCACCCAGATATAGAACACAGGAAGCTGCCTTTGACTGAAAAAGACCCTTGGCCCATCACAGTCAATGTTGTCTACTCAGACAGCAGTTATGATATGCTAGTGAAGTATGTATTCCGTTCAGGGGTCATTTCGTAGAAAAA
>NW_015200652.1:0-655 GCF_001447785.1 Gekko japonicus | reverse complement strand
CTCAAAATGAGAGTATTCAAAAGGTGAAGTGCCACCAGTGAAAAAGCCCTGTCCCTACTTTCTCTTTGCTTCACCTCTTCAGCAAGGGACACAGAGAGAGCAGGGCCTGGGAAGAAGATCTTAACTGGAAGGCTGGGCAGGTCAGGAGGAAGCAGCCCTTCCCATGCTTTGCCCCCCAAGCTGTTTAAAGATTACGAGCAATTTGAATTATACCCAAAAACAAATAGGCAGCCAATGGAGATCTTTCAGCATAAGGATGATAAAACCCTTCTGTTCAGGCTCCAGCAATTACTTGACTGATATCAAAAGCTGCCAAGAAGACCAAACAGGGACACGTTCCTGTTTGTCATCCTCCTGGCAAAGAGCATCTGCCCTTCTACTTGCCAGAAAGTCCTCTTCCAAGCAAAATATGCCACAAGACAGGGCACTGCAAGCATTGGGGGAAGTCAATTGTCTCCCACTTCCCCTTCCACTGACACAAACCGTGAGTAGAAGGGCAGGAAAGAGACATTTGTGTGCAATTCTCATTCATCAGTGCAGCATGCTATCCTGGGGTGAATTTTATTCATTCATTCATTCGTTTGTTCGTTTGTTCGTTCATTCATTATTTTAAACATTTTTAAACCACATTTCTTTCTAACGGAGATCAAGGCAG
>NW_015200651.1:0-672 GCF_001447785.1 Gekko japonicus | reverse complement strand
TCTTAAAGGTGGCACTGGACTCAAAGTTTCATTCTGGGTCTCGGCTTTCGTGGGTCTCGCTTCTTCAGATACATCGAAACCAACTTCCTCAAGCCTTACAGATAGGTAGAGAGATCCAGGTGGGGTACCCCTGTTGATCCGAAGCAGCAGAAAAGCAAGTTTGATTCCAGTGGCACCTTTAAGACCCACAAAGTTTAATTCGGGGTATCGGCTTTCGTGTGCAGGCCCACTTCTTCAGAGACATGTATACAGCTGTGTACGGATGTATACAGATACACGTCTCTGAAGAAGCGCGCACGCACACGAACGCTTATACCAGGAATAAAACTTCGCCCGTCTTAAAGGTGCCCCTGGACTCAAACTTCGTTCAGCAAGCGAAGCAGCGAGACCACACAGGAAACAACACGTTAGCTTCTAGTCAAGTTTCTCCCCCCTGAGCCGCTTGCTTTCTACATGCAGGGAAGCCAAGCAGCCCCCCTTACAATATTTAGTTCTAGCTCTAGTTTTCTACGTCAAGGGGGAGGGGAGTTTGAGTTTTGAAACAAGGGAACGTCAAGCCACGCGACTTTCCCCCTTGCAGTCTGCGGCGGCCTGGTTCTGGAAGGACTAACCATCCCGTGTGATAAACCAAGATGGGGTCGCCGTCAGTGTTCCCGCTAAGCTGTGGAGTCT
>NW_015200650.1:0-665 GCF_001447785.1 Gekko japonicus | reverse complement strand
CTGATCGCAATGAAAAATACTGTGACACACTTGATCCGAGAGATCATGGCATTCATATCCCAGCATGTTGCAGCATCACTGACAGATGCAATGGAAACCATGCTTTGTTCCCTGCTGACAACTCTACAGGGCCTCCCAGGGTGGTGTGAGGGTGACAATGGATCCCCTAACTTTCTCTCTCTCCACTCTGACTTCATCTTCCCCACCGTCTTGCTGAAGAATCTTCTCTTCCTTTGTCCTCCATCTCTGGGACTGTGATTTAAGAGTCTGTCCCTGCTCTCCTGGTGTGTTCCTCTTATTCGTTCCTGGAGGTAAAAGGTGAAAGAGTAAACATGCGTGCTGGTGTATCTTTTGACCTTTTGCTTAATTAATTAATCTTATCAGATTCCTCATTCTGGGTGAAGGTTGTGGATTCAATGTGAGGAGAAAGGACTGGGAAATTGGCCCTACTGCCTGCCGCCCCGCCGGCGGCTACTGGCACTATTCCTCTCCATGTGGATGCATTAATACTGGTGAATATATTCGTTCCTCCCCTCACTGATGCAATTGCATTGTGCAGTATTGACGAGAAGCCAGAGTTTCTAGTCGATAGGACAAAGAAAAGGGAAACAGTGAGTGATGAGAGCACGGAAGAGAAGAATCAGGATCGCAGTGACAAACATGAA
>NW_015200649.1:0-662 GCF_001447785.1 Gekko japonicus | reverse complement strand
ACATTTGAGATGATATTGTAGAAAGGGTGATTATGGTTTTGTTGTTTATTAAGATAGATTACACATGCGCTTGGGTTCGCTGTGATCAGGCGAACAAGCACAGCTTAAGGTTTTATAACAATAGTGGGCAAGGATCCGAGAACTAGCCTATCGGCCACCTCGGATCCTGTGCCCAGCCTGTGATGGATAGCCACCATGTAAATAGACGATCACGGGAAGTGGTGTGTGTGTTGGGTGTGGTGTGTTTCACAGATTTAAGCGGGGTCACGGCCCTGCAAGTTGTCGTGTTTTTACCAAGTTCCAATAAAGCTGATCATGAGCTGATCACTTCTATGCGTTCAAACCCAGTATATTACAGATTTTCTAGCTATAAACTTCACTTCAGCAAAAGGAGGGGTCTCACTGCTAACAACATTACAAAAGATTGATCACCCAGCATTTCCAGCTGTTTCACACACAGAAAGTTTTCTGAAGAGCTCACCTGCCAGAAGGGAAGCTGAACACCTCTGGAAATGTAGCCTTTGGGTATCAGTGTGACAGAGGGCCTTGATTTGTTAGCAACTGAAAGGTATTGCTAAAACATTTGCAAGAAGGGGAAAAGGGATTTGTATGAAACTTGTCTCTTTTTTTTCCTTCTATTTCAAAAGAGTAACTTGGTAGTG
>NW_015200648.1:0-668 GCF_001447785.1 Gekko japonicus | reverse complement strand
CCTCCCCTCTCCCGAGCTGTTACTTGTTGCCTCCTTTCTCAGTGGGTCCTCGTTCCTTTTCCGCCTCCGTCCCCAAACCACCTTAAGCGCGGAGGCCGGGGAAGGCGGCTGCAGAGGAGGAGCGAGGCGGGATGGTGGGGACCTCGGGGGGCGGTGTTGAGCGGCCAGGCCACCTGGCAGGTTTATTCGTACCCGTTCGGCTGTCCCGGGGGGTTGTCTTTCTCTTCCAGTGGAGTTTTTATTTTCTTATTGATCCGCTGTTTCATTTAGCGCTTGTGTGGAGCTCCCGCTGGGGCCGTAATTACTGCCGGCTTGGGCACCAGCGCGGCTGGCTCTGCCCGGAGGGTGTCGAGCGAGGGGCTTCGCAGGGGCGCCTGGTCTGCGCCAGTGGGAGTGTTGGTGAAGTTTCCCAAGCCGCGTTGAACCGGAGGGGGTGCAAGGGCCCCCCAACTTCGTGGCTGCAACCTGCGGCGGTGGCGGGCCCGCGAATGGTTCAGGGGCGTCCGGTGCTCGGAAGACATTAGATTGGGGAAACGGGGGAAGGAAGGTGAGGGCCTCATTTGGAGCTTCCCAGCGGGAATATCTCCCTTCTTTTGCGTCCACTCCCCTCTGAGTCCAGCGAGGCGGCAGACCTTCACAGGGAGGGGTGGATGGGAGCAGGGGGCGGG
>NW_015200647.1:0-691 GCF_001447785.1 Gekko japonicus | reverse complement strand
AACTACACACCAAACATCTGGGGGGGGGGAGCTTGTGGAACTTGGTCGCAGTGGCACAGAGCCCTCTGCTGTGTATGAGAATCTGAACTGGACGCAGTATAAGGCGAGACGAATGGGAAAAAACTTGGAGATCGATTAAGTTTTTAAGATCTACATCATATAAAGAAAATATAATTAAAATGTTATATAGATGGCATTGGACGCCGGATAAATTGCATAAATGTTATGTTAACGTCTCGGGGATCTGTTGGAGGTGCAGAAATAACATAGGAACGTACTTTCATATATGGTGGAGGTGCGAGAAAATAATAAGATTTTGGAGAAGTTACTAAACAATTGATAAAAGATATTACAGGGATAGATCTACCGATATCACCAGAAATTTTCTTATTAAATATCACACCAGAAGGAATTAAATATAATGAATTATGTATCATTTTATACTTAATAACAATGTCAAGAATACTTGTTGCAAAGAATTGGAAAACAGATAAAATACCAAGTAAAGATTTGATTATGAAACTTTTTGAAATAATAGAAATGGATAAGCTGAACATGTTTTTGGCGGGTAAAACAGATGATAACTTTAAACATAAATGGCAAAAAGCCATCAAATGGATTGAAGAAAATGTGTAATGTAACCCCTAAATGTTAGAAATAAGATATACAAGGGGGCGGGACCCGCGATACT
>NW_015200646.1:0-673 GCF_001447785.1 Gekko japonicus | reverse complement strand
TTTGCAAATGGGAAACCTGCAGAGCTGGTTGTGGATACTGGGGTGTGTGTGTGTGTGTATCAGCCTGGAAGGTGTATGGAATGTTCCCCAGCCCTCTTGCCAACAACTTTTTGCTGGGGGGGGGAGGAGGCTTTGCTCCTGGGGCCTGCCATTATACGTCTGTGCTGCGGAGCTGCCACGCCATGCTCGTGCTTCAAAACAGGGCTGTTTGGGGGGTGGAACACCCCGGAATGGCATTCTGGCTGGCTTCCGAGCCTGCCCCCCCTCACCCCGCACCCTGCCTCTCCCTCTCCAAAAGCGAAGCACCAGTCTCGTTGCTGCCCGCTGCGCCTCCTCGCCAAAAGGGCCCCCTGGCGCCCTCTTTCTCCTCCGTGGCCTGCCTTTTCTGCCGTGTGCCAAGGCATGGAGTGCGGGAAAGGCCACCCCAGCTCCTGCCTGGTGCTGAGTGCCACCGCTCACCGAAGCACGTAGCGTGGGAAAGGCCTCCCCAGCCCCTGCCCGCTTTTCCCGTCCCACGCCTCCCCACCAAAAGGCAAGGTAAGTCTGCACCTTCGGGGGAGACGGGGGGCGCTCTTTCTCTCTCTTTCTTTCCCTCCTTCTTTATTTTCTTCCTGCCTTCTCTGTCTCTCTCCTTCTCTTTCCAATGTTGGTCCAGTGTGTACTACTTCTATGT
>NW_015200645.1:0-666 GCF_001447785.1 Gekko japonicus | reverse complement strand
GTTTTCAACATGCAAATACCCAACATATAACAAACAGAACTAAGAAGCAGGGACTCTAGCCCCTGAGACTAAACCAACACAGGCAGATATTGGGGGGGGGAGCAGACTGATCCATTGTAATGTATATACAGTACATGCTATAATGTATATACATTCTATGCACCACAGCTATTGCTGCCACAGCCAAAAGTAAGTCACTACAGAAATCTAATACGTTTGCTTTCCCTGTGAACTGTCCTGTCATGAGCACCAGCATGTTCTTTGGGGATTGGGATAACACTGCTTTTTTATGCAAGGCTTTGGGAGAAGGGCACACTTTCTGCTCCGCTGTTGTCGTTCAAGATACAAATGATTAACTAGTGAGGTAACCACTAGGTGGCGGAATTAGCAAGAGGAATTCCAAAATTCTCAGTGCTTTTGGAACAAAGTAATAGGCAACCATTGGGTAATCACTAATGAGTCATGATGTTCCTAACAGGACCAGAGAAGTCCATCTTCTAAAAATTTAGTCATTTCCTGTCCCTCGTCTGGTGTGACAAGAGGACTTAGGAAAACCAGAATCAAATGTGAAGAGATATCCGTCTGTCCTTTCAAGGCTGAAAAGTAGCAACAGAAGGTTTATCTTGCTTGTGCCTCTCCCTAGAGCTACCACTGGCCTCCAGGCAC
>NW_015200644.1:0-681 GCF_001447785.1 Gekko japonicus | reverse complement strand
GCATAACTTTCTCTGAAGAGTGTGTTTGGTTTGAACCTGCATGCTGTTGACCCTGACAAAGGGTCTGGGGCCAGAAACAAGCCGCCACGTTCCAGGCCGTCAAGGAGCTGTTCAACTCCAACGCCGTCCTGGCCCACTTTGATGAGGCGTTGCCCGTTGTCCTCACCTGCAACGCTTCCCCATATGGGGTAGAAGTCATCCTTGGACATCAGGTACCGGATGGCCGTGAGATCCCCGTGGCGTACCACTCCCACACCCTGTCTTCGGATGAGCACAACTACGTGCAAATTGACAAGGAGGCGCTGGCTCTCGTGGCGGGAGTTAAAAAATTCCACAACCAGCTCTATGGGCAGCCGTCCACCATCGTGACTGACCACAAGCCCCTGCTGGGCCTGCTGGCTCCGGATCACCAGACCCCACAGATGCTTCCACCCTGAGTGCTGCAATGGTCAATCTTCCTGGCGGGATACCGGTATTCTCTCCTCCACCACCCAGGGAAGGCGATGGGACATGCAGACGCCCTCAGCTGCCTGCCGCTTCCCTCTTGCGATCCCGACCCTGCTCCTGCGCACCAAATCCTGCTCATGGAGGAACTTCCCAACCGGCATCTACAGGTAACTGACGTGTCCCGCCACGCCGCAAAGAACCGTGACCTCTCCCGTGTTTTGGACTGGGAGGGGA
>NW_015200643.1:0-682 GCF_001447785.1 Gekko japonicus | reverse complement strand
CTGGCTTCCTCTAGCGGCTTCAGGTATCGACGTCCTTCTGGTGCCCTTTCTGGATCCGGTCTATTTCCGGGTAGCTTCCTCCGGCAGGCCTCGTTCTAGCGCGTAGCTCTGTGTCGGCTGCGGCTAATGTCCTTGGTGGCTCCGCTGCGCCACCCCGCACGTCACCACGCTCTCCAGCCTCCGCCTCTCTGGTCTCCACCTCTGACGTCAACGTCGCTCCACTGGGTCTCCACTGGGTCGCCAGGAACTGCTCCACCACCATTGCCGCCACCGCCGTTAATGCCTCTACCTCACAAGGAGGAGGGTGCCCCCCGCCACCTAGGGGCAGGCACCCAATTTATCTACTTGCCATTTTTAATACTTTCGAACCGCTGGGTGGGCGAGAGCTGGGACTAGGGCGAGGAGCTCACCCCGGCCACGGTGGGTCTCGAACAGCCGTAATGGCTGTTCGTTGATGTTACTTGCAGGCGCTCTTACTGCCTGCGCCACCGCTCCCACTTGCCTTCATCACTGCCAGACACTGAGAAGATGGGAAGTAGGAAAGCAAGGGGAGTTCTTGTCCACCTTGGCTCACAAACTGGAGAAGACTTCTTGGGGGGCTGGAATTGCTTTCCTTGAGTTGAAGGTGAGCATTGCCAGCCCCCAAAGTTTGCAAAGAGGTGGTTTCGAACTCGAGCAGCAT
>NW_015200642.1:0-739 GCF_001447785.1 Gekko japonicus | reverse complement strand
TTAAACATTTTTAAAAGAATTGTGTTGAAAAGGTTCCGGAACACCATACTGGCATGTTCCCCCAGAAAAAAAAGCCCTGCTAAGAACTATATTTCTGAGCCTGGGACCTAGGCTTGAGAGCTACTTGGGACTCAGGTACCCTAAGCCTCCTCTGAAGCTGCAAACTGGAGTAAGGGTTACTACACTCTGTGACAGATAGGCAGTATCAGGATTGGTTATGTATGCGTATAAATATTAGGAGTCTGGCTTTCTTCCCCTGACTACTCAATATAGCAGTACAATTATTGTTTACTAGCCTGATACCCATGCTTCGCTACGGTATTTAAGTTCTGTAAATCTCTTTATAGAATAATTCTGTTTTGGTCATGGACTCTCCTGAACATTCCACATGCTCCCAAATCAGTTGGCTCCCTGATGTGTCACTCAGAAGCTGTCCCTATCCACTGGCTGCATTGCCTGAGTCTCGCCTCCAATATTCTAAACAGCTGGTGCCCCCCCCCCCCAATAGCCAGTTGGAATATAGAGGTCATTTGCATATGTGGCCTGATTGGCCTTTGCCTCTAACATTTTAAACAGTTTGTTGTTGGGAGTCATTCAATGTGTCCTGAGGTAAAATACATATCCCAATTTTCTCTTAAACGGTCACTGGAGTTGCCAAAATACATGACCCAATCTTTCCTTAAACGGTCACTGGAGCTGCCAAACTCCCCGTGGAGCTTGGAGATCTCCCAGAAATCAC
>NW_015200641.1:0-680 GCF_001447785.1 Gekko japonicus | reverse complement strand
TGATTGTCATGGCAATATTGTCTGCCAGTACCTCCCTGGAGTCAACAACCTGCAACCGGTCTTCTAGCTAAGGAAACATGCTACAACCTTTAAAACAGAGGGAGGCAACAGGGGCTGTACATTCTGTGAAAACTCGGGACACAGTGAAAACACAATACTGGTACACCCTTCCCCTGAACTTGAAACGGAGGAAACGTCTGTGGTCCTAGTGAATTGCTACGTGAAAGTAAACATCCTACAGGTTGATGACTGCAAACCAGGAAGAAGGCTTTAATCATTGTAAGACAGAAGTGAATGTAACCATTTTAAATTTTGTCAACCATAAAAACCTGTTAAATCATCTCAAATCTAGGATTGGTCAAAATCCACCATCTTTTTTCTCAACGAAGATAACTTGGATTAAAACCCAGGAGAAGAGGTAGGATCCAAGACCTCTTGAACTGTCTGCTTCTCCAGCAGTTTAGCAAGCTGTGATTCTAACTCAGGAAGCACATTATCAACAGCCTCAGAAACTTCCTGAACAAGGGGTAGTGCACTAAACTCTAACTTATAACTTTGTGCAACAATAGAAAGAATTCAATTCAGTAATCTCAGACCAACAGGGCAAGAAGGGACGCAGCTTATCTCGAAAAGTAGGGCCCAATTCAAGACCTTGAGCTAGTCAGAAAGGAGGCTTTGTC
>NW_015200640.1:0-679 GCF_001447785.1 Gekko japonicus | reverse complement strand
GGCCTCTGACTCCAGATGACCCTGAAAGAAGGACCGTCTTCCAGAGTCCAGCCTAGGCTGAGTCTTGAAAGCCTTCGGGTGGCTCCTGAGTGTCTCACTGGTGCCCTGCTGGAGATGGTGGATTGGGGGGGTGGGGGGAGCCAAACTGCCTGGAATTCAGGCCAACCGATCAGCATGAACGACCCCTCACATTTGATCTGACCTGGGACCCCTCTCTGGGCCTTCTAACCACCGAAAGGCTGAGCTCTGTCTTTTTCCGGCGTCCCCCTTAGCGGGATTTAACCCCAGGCGTCCTGGCGCTGTGCCCTGGTGTTTCTCCCTGTTTGTTGTTTGGGGGTCTGTCCCTCTCTTGCACCTCGGAAACAAAGCCAGTTTGGTGCGGTGGTTAAGAGCGCGGACTCTCATCTGGGAGGACTTACTTCCAAGGAGACCCTTGGGGGGTGGGGTCCGTCTGCACTGCTGCGGCGCCCCTCCTCCTTCCCGGGCCGGACCCCCCCCCCTGCAGGCGGCCTCTCTCGCCACGGGCTCCTCTGCGGGCTTCCAGTCCTGCAGATGAGTGGAGGTGCGTCCTCGTTCTGCTCCCCTCCGGGAGGAGCTCCAGCCGGGCCGCCGCCCGCCACGCCCGGGGCTGCTCAGGGGGGCTGCTCAGCGCTGGGAGTCGCTCTGCTGCACGGGGCGG
>NW_015200639.1:0-676 GCF_001447785.1 Gekko japonicus | reverse complement strand
TGCGCAAATTGGGATATGACTGCCATCTAGTGCACCAATGCAATGTGGAATACCCAGCTGGCGAAATCCATCCATAATCTGCAAAGCAATAGCGGCACCATTAATTAAACGGCATGTGGTGCCCTATAAGTTTTGAGAAATAACGAAACATTGCTGTAATAATGGATAAAAAAAACACTTACCTTCTCGATTTCTGATCCTAGGCAAATGACACTTGAGAACAGGGTGGACTCTATAGCACGGCAGACCTCCGGTAGAATTCCAGCCGTTGTTGAAACACCCATTCCAAATTGCTCTCCCACTTCTCTGTATGTGTTGGTGTTTGCCAAGTACCACATTGCAGCAGCCACACGCTTCATGGGGGGAACAGGCGACTGCATGTTTGTAGTTTTGCGCTCCAGTGTTGCGCGCCAGCGCGGGAGTCAAAACCGACACGATTTCTATGAATGTTCCACGGGTCATTCGGAAGTGCATCAACCACTGCTCATCACTCCACACACCGAGCACGAATGTTTCCCACCAGTCCTTGCTTTTTGGAAATACCCAATAGCGTTTTTTAAAGCCACCGATGTCTCCTGCGGCGGGAGGAATGAACGTACGCGCTCAGCACATGCTTTGTCATCAAGAGTGATGAAGAGCAGGGACCACTGAAAAGGCAACTTCGTCTCCTGGATCG
>NW_015200638.1:0-688 GCF_001447785.1 Gekko japonicus | reverse complement strand
CTTGGCCAGGGCCCCTTCATCGGGTCCCTTGGGAGGGTTATGAGCCTGCTCGCCCCTCCTTCTGCCGAAGTTCGGAGACACCCCCAGGAGGTCCGGGAGGTGAGTCTGCATTCGAGCTGCCATCAACCGGAAGTCTATTCTTCAGCTTCTTGAGGGCTTACCAAATTCAAGCCATGATTAATTATTGAGGCTTGCTGAAGGATAAGTTGCCTCCTAGGACCATTCAGGAATATAGCCTTCCCTGGAGACCTAATAACATTTCAAGCCAGGGCCACCAGCCACCTCCATCAGGCTTGCCACTCAGGTAACTCACTTATCACATCCAGGAGATTCAATCATCCCACCTTCCTTATTACCTCACCTAGCAGGCATCCATCACCTCACTCCTCCTTCTGCTTCACTTTTTTTAAAAAAATCCAAAGCAGCCAACAACAGCTAGGATTCTGAATTTCCCCCTGTCGTGATCTGGGCTGTGCAAGGAAAGGCCTAGCAGGCCCAGGGAGCCTGACTAGCAGTGGGTGGAGGTCAGGCTGGGGAGGAGCCAGTGCTCGTGGTGCATGTCGGCACCAACAATGTGGGGAAATGCAGTTGTGAGGTTGTGGAGGAGTAATTTACGCTACTGGGCAGGAAACATAGGTCGAGGACCTCCAAGGTAACTGTCTCTGAAGTGCTACCTGTTCCACACGCA
>NW_015200637.1:0-655 GCF_001447785.1 Gekko japonicus | reverse complement strand
AAAAAGGTAATGTATCTTTGGGACCACCTGTCCTGGTATACCCTCCAGAGAGCACTAGGCTCTGCTATTAAGAAGTTACTTGTGATCCCCAGCCTGAGAGACATACAGCTGTCCTTGACCTGGGCCAGGGCTTTTAGTGCCCTGGTCCCAACCTGGTGGAACTCTCTGCCAAATAATATCTGTGCCCTGTGGGACATGATGCAGTTCCACGGGGCCTGTAAGGCAGAGATGTTTCACCAGGCGTTCGGTTGAGGACAGCAACGGTGTCCATCTGGCTGGCACTCTTACCCCTTCCCCCCTGCAAGGTGGCAGTTTAATTGGAAGTCTGACCGCCATCTCATTAAATTGATACTGAAATTTTATTGTAATTGTAATGTTTTAACTAGTGTGATACAGTTGTTATCTGTCATTGTACACCGCCCTGAGCTCTGTTTATGGGGAATTATGCAATATAAAAACTGAATTTCATAAAACAATAAATAAATTTCACTGCAGACTGGATATTTAATGCTGAAGTGTGTGTCTAATACAAGCTTATTCCGGATCATAATGTTTTAAGAGCCAGTGTAGTCCAGCACGAAAGGACCTATATCAGCCTGAATGACCCAGTACTAGCTGGAGTTTGCCAGAGCACTGAAGCTAAGCAGGGCCAGCC
>NW_015200636.1:0-689 GCF_001447785.1 Gekko japonicus | reverse complement strand
AATCAGACAGGAAACAGCTGGCAGCAATACTGGCCCATTGCAAAATCCAAAACCAAAACCTGTGTAATAACTTTTTCTTAAAGTCAGCTAAAGTGACACAACCCACTGTCCGGAAGGCTTCACTCCGATTGTACCAAAATCAGGTATTGAGAAAGTGTGGATGGGAAGGCCTGTTTCATGTTGGGAGAGAGAAGGAGGAGATCGGATTTATACCCCACCCTTTACTACCCAAAGGAGTCTCAGAGTGGCTTACAATCTCCTTTCCCTCCCCCTCCCCTCAACAGACACCCTGTGAGGTAGGCGGGGCTGAGAGAGCTCTCTGAGAGAACTGCTCTTGAGAGAACAGCTCTGAGAGAGCTGTGACTGACCCAAGGTCACCCAGCTTGCTGCATGTGGAGCAATGGGGAATCAAACCCGGGCCTCCCAGATTAGAGTCCGCGCTCCTAACCTCTACACCAAACTGGCTGTCTTGTGGTTTCTACAGGAAGGTCACCATTTCCCGTAACTGAGCCGTTGGGTGTTCGCCTTTCAGCAAAATTGAACAAAGGAGCCCTGTATAACGTGGTGACGAGGAAATGGGGACAAGGAAGTAGTATGCATGAAATATGTTGAAACATTGGCAGCAGTATGTCAAAACACTGGGCCATCCTTTCCTTTTTTAAAAAATATTGTTTTATTGGACTTCCCCA
>NW_015200635.1:0-686 GCF_001447785.1 Gekko japonicus | reverse complement strand
TGATGAGGATTATCCTTTTGCCAAGATCCCGGCCGAAGACAACAGAAGAGTCAGTCAGTGCATGGATTACTTTCTCTTTCATCTTTACTCCCAAGATACCTCAATGACGGGTATCGCTGTGTTAGATCAGGGGTCCCCCAATGTGTTGCCCATGGGCACCAGGGTACCCACAGACACCCTTCTTGGTGCCTACCAAAAGGTTTTAGAAAGTGGGCAAGGCCAAGTGGGGGCTTTTGCTCAGCAAGGCTTCTGATGGGCCACTGGAGATTGGACTGGCTGTACACACGTTTAAAAACACTGCTGCTACCACAGCACAGAAATCTTCACCATGTGACTGAAGGTCATCTGTGGCAGCCATTTTGTGGCTGGCTCCGCTTCCTCCAGCAGCCATTTTATGGTTGCATTGGAATGCCAAAGATGCCTACACACTCAATAGAACTGGGGACCCCTGCACGCAGGAGCTAACGCTGAGACAAAGCCCAACCTGACTGGGGAGAAGAAAAGCACTGAAAGGAGGACCTCTATAAACCAGAACCTTTTTGTAACACACAGTTCATGGGGGAGAGTCTCTTACACTGTGCTGACAATGTAGGAGCACTTCCATCCACAAGGCCACAGTTAGATAAGGAGCTGTGGGTCATGTGGCGAGAGCACGCTCTGCAGCTCCTCCCCAAGCCGATGTCAAC
>NW_015200634.1:0-697 GCF_001447785.1 Gekko japonicus | reverse complement strand
TTATAGTAATTTATCATATCAGAGTTAAAGCTAAAATGCCAGGAAATGTTTATATATCAGGTTATGTCTAAAACAGTTACGTGTGTAGAAAGAAAGAGATAGAAGATTGGATGGATGGATGGATGGATGGATGGATGGATGGATGGATGGATGGACAGATAGACAGATAGAATATAAGGCGTACACCACCTGTCAACTATATACCTAGAGTGTTCAGTACTGGAGTCCCAAATCTCACAAAAGCCCTTTGAAAAGTATACATACCTACTACTTGTTTCCACTCACAAAATAAGCACAGGTGAAACAGGTGAAATCTATTTTTTTAGGCTTTGTAGGAGGTGACGGGGGGGGGAGCATATGGCTTTCAGTTAATTCACCCCTAACTGTTTTGTTGGCCATTCCAGGAATGGCTGTTATCAAGTTGCTGGAGGAAGGAGCCCTAAGGCGACTGACCACGGGGTGACCTGAGCACAGGCAACACAACTGCTCATCTCCAAAGACAAGACAGCATAGAGCTTTGAGTGGGGGCCAGTGTAAAGAAGCCTCCCCATTTTCTTGCCCTCAGTCCACCCTCCTCCCAGTCCATTGTCTCGTGGAATAAATGTGACTAGGGTGTTTGTGTAAACCACTCTGTGGATGGAACAGGCAATTAAGATAGCCAGGATTCCACTGGGGCTGCTTTTTCCTGTCAGGGATG
>NW_015200633.1:0-736 GCF_001447785.1 Gekko japonicus | reverse complement strand
AACCACATTTGATCATATTTATGCCATTATCCTATGATATCACCCCTGCTGTTGGGTGGAACCTGTCTTTCTTCATTCTGTCATTTCATGATGTCTCATGTACTCGGATGGTGGTTCTTCCCCCCCCCCCCCCCTTCCTCCACCACCACCACCACCACCACCATCATCCTTAGTGGTGGTCCAGATATGGGGGAAGAGAAACAACTAATCATGTAACAAAAAATTAGAAAAAGGGTGGGGAAAAGTCTCATCTCCAGTTAGTGGACTACAACCACAAACCTCTTCCACAGGGCTCTTCATGTTTGAAAGCAAATTATATCTCAGTCCCCTCCTTAAGACAGATGCATCACTCTGCCTCCTGCTGCACTGTTTCGTCGCCAAGGGTAGAGAGTCTCCTTCCTTCCTTCCTTCCTTCCTTCCTTCCTTCTCTCCCTGGTTCATGTCTGAACCTGTCAGGCAGTGAAGTTAACCCTAATAACAACTCTTTAACATTTCAGGCAGAACCTCTGTTTAGCAGGATGCTTTTCAATCTGCACAGCCAATCAGAAGCCCTACTGGTTAAAAGCCCTAACTAGCCCCACCCACTTTCTAAAAACACTTGATGGGGGCACCAGTAAAGGCACCATGTTGGGAACACCTGGCCTAGGCAGTGCTCTTTCTGGGGATGTTTCTGTTATTCTGTGCCGTATTTGTTCCTCCAGAAGAGCTACTACGGCCCCGTTCATACGAGGCAGTT
>NW_015200632.1:0-688 GCF_001447785.1 Gekko japonicus | reverse complement strand
TTGGGACTGTGTGTTATTCTTGTGGAATGCTTATGATTAAGACAATATCTACTCTCAGTCTTGCCTTCCTGACTTTCACTTGTTTGAGTGCAATGAGCACAGTTAATAGCTGCCCTGTCTCCTTGGCACCAGTGGATGGTCTGAAAGCTGACTCTGATGCTATAGCATTTTTGAAGCTAAGTGAGCCTGCTTGGGCTCTAGAAGAGAGACCGAGCAAGCAGCTGTCTAAAGAAAGCAGGTTAGAACATGCACCGAAGCTGCAAAGGTTTTCTTTGCCACTCTGTCATAACTTTAAACTTTCTGTATCTCAGTGATTCATCAGTTCCTGTTTTAAGCACATCGCTGACTACCTTGAAGGAGAATATAGCCAGGTAAGAGAGGGTGTGAGCCACCGGCTGGTGTTTGCAATATTACAGACATTTAGGGAAATTAAACACAGGGCTGTTGATCGCTGGATACCTGATAACTTGGTAGTATAGTAACGTTCTGCAGTTTCCCCCCTCACTGGCAGTCTTTAAGCAGCAGCTGGACAAACACTTGTCAGGGATGCTCTAGGCTGATCCTGCATTGAGCAGGGGGTTGGACCAGATGGCCTGTATGACCTCTTCCAACTCTGATTCCATGATTACTGCAATTACGTAGTCCTGGCCTAAGGTGCATGTGTTTGTTCTCTCCCTGTCTTTGTTCT
>NW_015200631.1:0-686 GCF_001447785.1 Gekko japonicus | reverse complement strand
TCCGTTCCTGTGCGTTCCTGCCCTGGGTACAACACTAAAATTCCATGAATACACATCAGCAATGCTACAAAGACCGTGAAAGATATACGGTCAACAACTAGCCAGGCACAGACTTTACTTCGAGGACACTTCCCGTGAGAAAGATGTCTTCGAGGCCTCATAGAAGAATTACCGAAGCTAGCCTCCCTAAACTCTACAGGCACTCATTCCCCTCCCCCCAAGAATGCAATGGCAGGTGAGGGCGAGCGATAAGGGTACAGGGAACAAGCTCAGCAATTACAGGAAGCCAAGGAGATACAGTGAACCCAAAATATACTGGGTAGAAATGCAACAGGGTACAGTTGGTCAATTGCCCCAGTCTGACACCCATCCGAACACTAACCAGGGTCAACCTTAATTAGCTTCCGAGATCTGATGAGATTGGTCCAGCCTGGGCCCATACAGGTACGAGTTAACACACCCAGGAAGGTAGATTAGGCTAAGAGGAAATGACTGGACTACGGTGACATTACGAATTTCACAGCTGAGAGGAGATTCGACCCTGGGTCTCCCAAGTCCTAGCTTGGGACTCAAGCCACTGGGCCACACTCCCTTTATCCCTTCCAATAGCCACCTCCACCATTACTCTCATCTAACCGAATCTTAGCGAGGTGAAACGGGCCCTGGCAGGGGTCATTTCATAGAAA
>NW_015200630.1:0-750 GCF_001447785.1 Gekko japonicus | reverse complement strand
CCCTTGAGAGAACAGCTCTGAAAGAAGGTATGACCCACGGTCACAGCAGCAGCTGCACGTGGAAGAGTGGGGGATCAAACCCGGTTCTCCCAGATTAGAGTCCACGCTCCTAACCACCACACCAAACTGGCTTTTGATTTTTAACTCAAAGAAGCCAGGGTGGTAAGGTCTCTGAAATCATTCAGATGTTCAAAGAAGGGCTTGTGAAGAATAGGGACCAGTGTTCCCTCTAAGCTGAGTTAGTGTGAGCTAGTTCACAGTTTTTTAGCCTCCGGCTCACACATTTTCTGTCTCAGCTCAAGAAGGATGGCTCCAGAGCAAACTAATTTCTGCAGTAGCCAAATGGCTCACTCTCAACTTTAATGCCAGTAGCTCACAAAGTAGAATTTTTGCTCACAAGACTCACAGCTTAGAGGGAACATTGATAGGGACTAAGGCTTCCAAGCCCCTGGTGGGGGCAGGATGTGCCCCACCTCCAGTTCCCATTGTCCACAGCAGCAGGAGGAAAACAATAAAAAAGGGAGTGTCCCATGTGGCATTGCCTCACTTCTGGGGAAAACTCAGAAATGACACAGGGCAGCTCTAGGAATTGCTGGTAACTCTGTTATATTACCACGGAGTCTCTGGCGATTCCTAGAGCAGCCCATCATCACTTCTTGGTTTTTACCAGAAGTGATGATGGGCTGCTCTAGCAATCACCAGAGACACTATGGAAAAATAACAGAGTTACCAGAAGTGACATCATCATGC
>NW_015200629.1:0-724 GCF_001447785.1 Gekko japonicus | reverse complement strand
AATTCTGATTGATCTTCAGCCCTCATCTGCAGATTTGCAACAATGGTTTCCCTCACCAGGCACTAAGGGGAAATGTATTTTACCTCAGAACAGCAGAAGCAAACCGTTTAGAATGTTAGAGGGAAAGGCCAGTGAGGTCACATATGCAAACGACCTCTGTGTTCCGAGGCAAAGGCCAGTTAGGCCACATATGCAAATGACCTCTGTGTTCTGTTTGGTTGTGCAGGGGAGAGGAACAGCAAACTTGAGAATGTTGGAGGCAGGACTCAGGCAAAGCAGCCAATGGATAGGGAGAGCCTCTGAATGAACGATCCGGGAGGGAAACGTGTTGGAACCTTGTGGAACCACTACTCAGTTATATATAAGGACAGGATAGGATAACCACAGGGCCTGTAAGGCAGAGGTGTTCCACCACGCTTTTGGTTGAGGGCAGCAACAGTTGGTTTCACTGGCTGGCACCCTTCCCCCCCCCAAAGTTCATTTTGCGTTTCCTCTCCCCTTCCCACTAAATAGCCGGGCAGTCCAGAATCGGAACAGAAATTAGTAAGTTGCCACATTGGATCCTTTTATCCTGGTTTTAGTTCTTATCAACTATATATGGATATTTTAACATTTGTATCTTGTTCTATGGCATTTTGCCGTTTGTACGTCACCCAGAGTGCGGTGCAAGCTGGGATATGCCAATTAATAAATCAAATTATTTATTTAGACATTTTTACCCCGC
>NW_015200628.1:0-709 GCF_001447785.1 Gekko japonicus | reverse complement strand
AGAATTTTGTCAAGGAGGTTCCGGAACTCTGTTTGGGTGCTTTCCCGCAGGAAAACAGCCCTGCGCTAGACTCAGATCGAGCTTTCCTCCACTATGAGATAGGACTGACTTCCTTTTCCCTCCCTTTCCCTCCAGTGCAGCAGGCAGAAGTCATTTATGCTACACTGGCTATTAAGGCATGGTGGTCGAATCTGCATTTGTCTTTCCCACCGGTGTCCCAGCCTTCTGACTCCGTCTTCAAAAAAGCTGTCTACGTTTGGTGCCGTTTTTTCACCTCAACAGTGCTAGTATACTTTTGCACGTCCACATATGTTTATCGCCTTCTCGTGGTGGGTCCACTGTCATTGCGCCTCCCACACTGCTTTAAAAGAATCTTCTTGGTCGAATCTGCATTTGCATTTTAAAATCAGTTTCGTGGTGCTGTGACGCCGTCTTTCTCTATGCTTGTTTGAATGTTGTTTGGAGAAGATTCTTTCAAAGCAGTGCAGAGGTGCAATGACAGTGGAGCCGATCGAAAGGACGATAAACATATGTGGATGTGCAATAATAATAATAATACTTTCCATTTATTAATCGCTTTCCCCAGTGGGCTCAAAGCGATGTACAGTTACTCAATATAGACAAGGGACTAACAATGTTTGTAGGGGATAGGGAAGATAACATATATTCATTTTTAGTTTCACGCGCCGTCACTGCCCAGTATAGATGT
>NW_015200627.1:0-719 GCF_001447785.1 Gekko japonicus | reverse complement strand
CTTTTTCTAGAACCATGAAAGGTGCAAATGCTTTATCCTTTCCCGTCTAGGAAGGTCCTCTCTTTCCTTGATTATTTTTATTGTCCCTTTCTGCACCTTTCCCGGTTCTACGATATCCGTTTTGCGATGGAAAGAGCAGAACAGTACCGTATATTCCAAATTCGGCTGCCCTGTGGAATCTAGTTCAGGGACCCCCTAACCCTGTTGAGCCTGTGGGCACCTTTGGAATTCTGACACAGGGTGGTGGGTGCAACTCAAAATGGCTGCTACAGGAGGTGGAGCCAAATACAAAATGGCTGCCACAGGAGACGGGACAAAACACAACGCAGGGAGCCCAAGTGCAGGGGGGAAGAGGGCTCATTTAAAAAAATACACAAGGAAAGAGCAGTGAGAAAGAATAAAACCGACGTTGTGATGGCGGGCCCAACTGAACACCATTGCTGGTGTCAGAACCCACAGCCAACAACGTAGTCCACGCTTTCAGGAAAGGTAATACTTTATTGAAGAGCTATAGATGCATTAACATAGGCACTGTTAAGAATGACGGCTGCCCATGGGGCATAATAGGATATAGGGCAGTGATGGCGAACCTTTTAGAGACCGAGTGCCCAAACTGCGACCCAAAACCCACTTATTTATCACAAAGTGCCAACATGGCAATTTAACCTGAATACTGAGGTTTAATACTGAGAATACTGAGAAAAAACAACTCATACATT
>NW_015200626.1:0-694 GCF_001447785.1 Gekko japonicus | reverse complement strand
TAGAGGGAACACTGCTCACAAGTGTCATGGTGGGATAGATTGCAGATTTGAACCACCACAAGCACACTGGCCCATGGAGATTCCTTCATAGCACTTGATCACTCAAATGGCCTTAGAAATAGTTAGCAATGGTCTGAAGGATGGATGAAACTGCCCTTTAACTAACCGAAATTCTCACAAAGAAAAGAGACAGAGTAATGAGCCGATAGGGTCTTTCCTTTGGGATAGAAGGCAGCTAATGTCCTCTTCATGGGTACATAGTTTCCTCAGCTTGGGACTGGTGGATATCAAGATGACGGAGTGTGCTGAAGGATACAAAGAGAGGAATGTATCAGATATCAACCGCTCAAGCTTGCCATACTTGAAAACATCAGTGAGGGCAAGGATCATGGTGGCAAAATGTAAAATGTAGAAGAAGAGGGAGAGAAGCAAAGGCTTCATGACGCTGAGGTGGACGTGAGTGCTGAGGTCCTTGGTGCTGAGGCCGCCTTTCTTCAGATTCCTCTTATGCCTCCACAGTAAGAGAAGGAAAAGAATAGATGCAGATACACAGATACTGAAACTGATGGAAGTAGAAGAAATCTGAAGAGTATTTAAAAACATAACGCACTTGGTGCCATGAGCCTCCCTTTGGCTGGTGACCTCTGGAAGGTTTCCTTTGAGATTGTGGGATTTTTCATCTTCAAAAGACCTC
>NW_015200625.1:0-699 GCF_001447785.1 Gekko japonicus | reverse complement strand
ACTATTTGGGCTGGACACAAGCTCGCAGATGCAATGGAGCTCGGGATCCTCATCTCTGAACAGCAATGACCCCAACATGATGGCATCACATGGAAGTGATGTCATTGTGTCTGTGATGTCGTGTGGCATCATGTCAGTGATGTCGTGCTCCTTTTTGAACAAAATTATATGGTTTGAGCCCAATTTTAACCATAGACTTTGCCCAAAAAACAGAGTGTCGCCATGCAATGTCGCCAACATGATGATGTCACTTCTGCATGATGTCATCATGTCTGGGATGTCACCATCCACTGCTGGACTGCCCCCCAAATCCCCCCACCAGCGCAATGATTGTGCCTGGCAGCCCTAATTTTGATGTGTACTAGTGGTTATAAATGTGGAATACTGAATGTCTTCGTTCCAGTTTATATCAAAGCAAACAATACTTTAGCTTAAATATGTCACTATAATTTGTGCTTGTGGTTTTATAATACATCTTGTTTTAGACTTAGTTAATGTAAATGTGGTCTGAGATCAGAAGTTAGAACTACCCCCAAATAATTAGAAATAATTTAATTACATATTAAATACATATGAATTAGATATTAGATATTGTTCAAACATTGAGTTATTTTTATTATTATTGTATTGTGGGACATCTGCTGTTTGGGCCCAGTTGTGTATGTGGGGGACTAGTTCTTATTTATTATTTAATTTCTC
>NW_015200624.1:0-717 GCF_001447785.1 Gekko japonicus | reverse complement strand
CCCTCAGATGATTTCACCCCGGGTGCTTCACTGGTCTATATTTCTGGCTGGGTACTCTTACACCCTGGTTCATCGCCCAGGAAAGGCGATGGGCCATGCGGACGCCCTGAGCCGCCTGCTGCTGCCAGTCTGTGACTCAGTTCCGGCTCCCGCTCACCAGGTCGCGCTTCTGGAGTCCCTACAGGATCAGCCGGTCCTTGTCAAGGAGGTGCTGCACCTCCAAGGACAAGGTACTCTGCCGGGTCTTGGACTGGGTGGTGAGGGGGTGACCTGCAGCCAAAGGGGATCCGGACTTTATTCCCTTTGCTTCCAGGAAGGACAAACTATCCGTCCACAAAGGCTGTGTGCTGTGGGGAAGCAGAGTGGTCATGCCTAAGCCCTTAAGGGAACGGGTCCTCACCGCCCTTCATGATGCGCATTCCGGGGTGGTGCTGCATCAGCATATCAATCAGTTGCGCCGACGAACTTTGCCTCTGGAACCCGAGGACTTGGACCTGGCAGAACTCCCTGATGCACCAGCCCTTCTACAACCGGGACCTGCCGAACCTGTATCTCTTCCCGGAAGCATGCCCGAGGAACTGCTGCCAGCTACACCGGTCACACTGGCACAGGAAACCCCAGCGCCACCCCCGGCCAGCTCTCCGCTAAGGACGCCACAGGAGGCACCAGCCACTGCCCCCGAGCTTCACCGCTCCTCCCGCACCCGAAAGACACCAG
>NW_015200623.1:0-773 GCF_001447785.1 Gekko japonicus | reverse complement strand
GCCAAAGTGGGATTAGAGCTGAACATCAAGAAGGTGAAAGTAGTAACCGCTGACGAACTGTACAACTCTAAGGCTGATGATGAAGAAATGGAAAGGGGATGAGGTTTTCTGTTTCTTGGCCACGTTTCTGTTCCTTTGGCATCAACCAAAAAGGAGACGAAGAAGAAGAAGAGGAGGAGGAGGAGGAGGAGGAGGAGGAGATTGGATTTATACCCTGTCCTTCACTACCCGAAGGAGTCTCAGAGAGGCTCACAATCTCCTTTCCTTTTCCCTCCTCACAACGGACACCCTGTGAGGTAGGGTGGGGCTGAGAGAGCTCTGTCGAGAACTGCCCATGAGAGAACAGCTCTGACAGAACTTGTGACTGACCCAAAGTCACACCAGCAGCTGCATGTAGTGGGGAATCAAACCCGGTTCTCCCAGATTAGAGTCCACACTCTTAACCACTGCACCAAACTGGCTCTCCCAACAAGAGATCAGGAGGAGATTGACCCTGGGAAGGGCAGCCATGAAGAAGCTGGCAAAGATTCTGAAGTGTAAGGATGTGTTGCTGGTGACTGAGATCAGGTCCCCCATTACTGTGTACGGCTGTGAAAGCTGGACAATGAAGAAAGCTGGCAGGAAGGAAAGTAGATTCCTTTGAAATGTGGTGTGGGAGGAGAGTGTCACAGAGACCGTGGAGTACCAAAAAGAAAATCAGTGGGTTCCTGAGCAAATCAAACCTGAACTCCCCCTAGAAACTGAAATGATTAAATGGAGGCTATCGTGCTTTG
>NW_015200622.1:0-820 GCF_001447785.1 Gekko japonicus | reverse complement strand
GTAAAAGGCAGTGCCTCTGGCAACAGAGGGGTGACTCCATTTTGGTGTAGTGATTAAGTGTGCAGACTCTAATCTGGGAGAACCGGGTTTGATTCCCCACTTCTCCACTTGCAGCTGCTGGATGACCTTGGCCAACCCATAGTTCTGACAAGAGCTGTCCTTGAAAGGGCAGTCCTCAAAAGAGCTCTCTCAGCCCCACCCACCTCACAGGGTGTCTGTTGTGGGGAGGGGAAGGGAAAGGAGTTTGTAAGCCACTCTGAGACTCTGAGTGAAGGGTGGGGTGTAAATCCAATCTCTTCTTCTGGCAAGTGATGTTAATATGTCTGTGTCTGCACCCACCCACCCACCAAGTTGATTTGACTTTCCACATGGGCCTCTAGGTTTGCTGGTACACTGGTTTCCCAAATATACAAATTCCACTCGTAGAAAACACCATCAAAGATTGCCACAACAATATATTAAACAATTATAAAGTTGGTGGTGTCACAACAACAACATTAATGCATGGGTGGAAATTACAATGGAGTCATTACCAGCTAAATATCAGGAGAAACTCCCTAACTGTAAGAGTGGTTGAGCAGTGGAACAGTCTGCCTCAGGAGGTGGTGGATGATCCTTCACTGGACGTTTTCAAGCGGAGGCTGGATGACCATCTTTCGGGTATGTTGTAGGTATGTAGGGATATCTTTTGGCTATGCTCCTGCAGAGTGCAGGGGGTTGGACTAGATGACCTGCAAGGTCCCTTCCAACTCTAACATTCTATGATTCTGTGATTCTATACTGTAACTATAATAAGGTACAATATTTCCTCCTTTGAAGA
>NW_015200621.1:0-703 GCF_001447785.1 Gekko japonicus | reverse complement strand
CTGCCCAAAAATAGCCCTGGGCTTACTGAGAATATAAGACGGCCTGCGAGCCGGTAAAGTTTGTCTTGTCCTTCACTTAAAATAAAAGTATGAGCTGAAATCACTGTGTTGGTCTCAGTACTTTTCGCTGGCGACGAAGGTGGGATTCTGCTTCCCTTGAACGACCACGAAGAAACGCTGAGCATCACACTGCACATCGCTTCTCACGGCACCGCGCCCCACACCGCTCCCACCTCTGCCAACACGGATTAGCCTGACCTCATCAGATCTTGGGAGCTAAGCAGGGCTGGCCCTGGCTAGTATTTGGAAAGGAGGCCTGCAAGGAATACCAGGGTCACGATGCAGGGGCAAGCAATGGCAAACGTCTTCTGAATGCCTTTTGCCCTGAAAACCTGATGCGGTGGACATAAGTCAGCTGTGACTTGACAGCCCACCATCATCAGTTACTGCTCAGTTAAGTATCATAATTAAAAATCATTCTAACATTTGGCCTGAACTTGCTGTTGGAGCTGATTGTTTCTTATCCTTTCTTCAGCAGACAGGGATCTAATTAATTGCACAGGGGGAAAAATAGTGTATATTCCCGTATATGAACTATCAGAAATATCAAATCAAGGACATTAGCATAAACACTGAGAAGACAGATCACAGAGAGCAAGAAAAATATCTCGACGTCACCCTTAACTATTTGCAAACTCTGCAA
>NW_015200620.1:0-720 GCF_001447785.1 Gekko japonicus | reverse complement strand
CCCCCAAAAATCTCCAGATATTTCCCAGCCCAGACCTGGTGACCCTACTCTGGTTCTGTCTAGACTGTGAATGCCTGTCTGCGAAAGAGACTGTTAAACCAACTGTCAGCCTTCCAAGCTTGGCGTTTCTCTTTCCTCCCCCCTCCCGGGACGTTATGTACCAATGCTCAGCACAATGCTTGCTTTGCTCTCCACAACCTTCTCTTCCTTCCCAATGTTTTTTTGAAATGGTGGGCCAAAAATTATTGATTGATTTGATTTGATTTGTATCCCGCCCTCCCCCGCGAGCGGGCTCAGGGTGGGTCACAACATTGCATTACACATTTCATTAAGTAAACATAATAGCATTAAGACATAAGATATAAAACATAAAGATATGAAACATAACGTTCACAGTGTCTCCATAGCAACGCTAACCTAGGTGTTGCCAGGTCTGGGTTGGAAAATCCCTGGAGACTTTGGGGGTGGATCCAGAAGAGGGCGGGGTTTGGGGAGGGGAGTCTCTAGAGTTGCCACCAATGCTCCCTCTAAGCTGTAGAGTCTTGTGAGCAAAAATTCTACCTTGTGAGCTACTGGCATTCTACCTCGTGAGCTACTGGCATTCTACCTTGTGAGCTACGAGAACAATAAAAGGGTTGGAACACTTTCCTTATAGAGAAAAGTTAAAGCACTTGGGGCTCCTTAGCTGGAAAAATGACATGATCGAGGTTTATAAGATTA
>NW_015200619.1:0-696 GCF_001447785.1 Gekko japonicus | reverse complement strand
CTGTTGTTTGGAGATCAGTGGTAATTCAAAGAGATTCTCAGGCCCCACCTGGAGGTTGGGAACCCTAGGTTGCTCCCAAGGCTCCTCCTTCCCCTTTGAAAAAATGCAAAGATATACAAACGTATGGGCACTGTCTAAAGTGTTCATTTCTTTCCCTTTTCCAAATTCTTAGGAGATAAGGAATCGTTTGGGCTGGGGTTTCTATATCTTTATCATCTGAGAATGTGGGGAAATGAAAATAGCTCTAAGAGTGGGCCCATAGGGCTCTTGTAGCCGACTTCTGCTGCGAAAATGATTTCGTGAAAGCGTTGCCCCCGACTGCGAGGTGATCCACGCAGCCAAAGCAATTTCATAATTATGAGGAATGGCAGGTTTGATATTCAATGTTTAAAAGACCCACCCACCTGCACCGGTTTCTGAAGGTTAGACAGACCATTCTTATACACTTCCCCAATGCATGCCGCTCGCAGGTTTCATAGCTCAGAAGCTTCCCATAGGCAGGAAGCCATGCAATTTATTAGCATTTATTTTACTAGCTACAGCAGAGCCCCGTAAGAATGTAAAGCAAGAATTAGCAGCAGCAGAGAGGAGAGCAGGGTTCAGTCATGCCCTCCCATACTTTAACCAGCCAGTGTGACAAAAGACCAGTAGATGGTCACAGCTGAGTTGAAAGAAGTAGGTACCCACAATTCTTCA
>NW_015200618.1:0-699 GCF_001447785.1 Gekko japonicus | reverse complement strand
CACCAGACCACATGGCTCGCCTGGGCTCCGTTTTGATGTAGGATATCACCCCCTTGCCCCTTCTAGGACGTCACCCCCTGTCCGACCTATAGCTTGGAAGTAGAGGACGAACATAGGATTTTTATGGCCTTTAGGACAAGCCCAGAAAAGGCAGCTTTTAAAAGGAGAAGACGCAGCCATTGCTCTCTCTCTTGCGCCATGGCTCTCTTGCTCTTGCTCGTTTGCCTGCTTGCTCCTGTTCTCGTTCCCGGGAATTATGACTCCAGGAACGCTCACGTGGTCTGGCCTATCCAGCCCGTGTGTCTGCAGAGCCACCCACCTCTCCTTAAGCTGCCCCTTCTCTACAACGAGGAGACTTCTCCTAAGCTTGGGACCATAGATAAGTATCAGCGATATTCTGTTGTGTTATTCCCCTTGTCTGTAGCCTTTGTTATTTTCATTGCTGTGATTAGTTTCCATGAACTATTGTAACTAAGGATCTTGGGAGAATCTGTGTGTGAAATCTGTATTCGTATGCTTGAGAACTGTTTAGTAAAGACAAACATTCATTCATTACCCTAGAGTGTTGTTCATTCCTTGAGATGGTGTGCTAGCTTTGATTAAAATCTCTGTATATATAGACCTACCCGAACTCACCAGAACTAGCATCAAAACCGAGCAGTTCTGATAACAGATTCCATAATTCTAAAACAACCAACA
>NW_015200617.1:0-733 GCF_001447785.1 Gekko japonicus | reverse complement strand
CCGAGTAGCAAACCGACAAGGTTTCAAGGAGTCCGGAGCAAGAATGCACGGAGCGTCTGGTCCTGTCAATCGAAGTTGCCAGCACAAATTGTTGCACGCAGCAGGTTTGTTGATATAGCGTGCTGGCTCATTAACTTGTTATCTCTTGCTGAGCAAGGTCATGCTGCTGCTAATACTCAGGGCTGAACGAGTGTCTGCCACACATGCGTGCAGCTTTCCTTCTCTCGTTCAGCTCCTGTCTTTGCTGACTCCTGAGTCGGTTCACAGGTGGCGGAGAGTCGGGGGGTGAATTGTCTGGCAGAGCCTGATCTGGTGCAGGTGTCTCTTGGGAGGCTCTATCCTCCTCAAGACTTAGAGAGTCTTCTGCTAAAGGAGCCAGTTCCTGGCTGTAAGGCTCTGCTTCTGTGTGTTCATCAGGGGCTTGTGGTGCCAACTCCACGTGCTCCTGGCTGTCAGGTGCTTCATCAGGGGCTGGCATGACAGTGAGCTCCTGGCATTAAAGTTGTGAGCAAGCGATTTGGCTGCTGCATAAATTAGTTTGCTCCGGAGCCCTCCTTCCTGAGCTATGACAAAAATGTGTGAGCCGGAAGCTAAAAAAACCTGTGAGCTAGCTCGCACTAACTCAGCTTAGAGGGAACACTGGATACAGGTCAGAGGTACAAATACATCATCAGGTGCCGGCCAGTCTTATGCCAGAGTCTCCTAACCAAGGGTGATTGCTGTAAGAAGTTCA
>NW_015200616.1:0-716 GCF_001447785.1 Gekko japonicus | reverse complement strand
TGGAGATCAATTGTAATAGCAGATCTCCACTTCCCACCTGGAAGTTGGCGTCCCGTAGGGCCCCATGAGTCCAACACCCATCCTCAAAGGAAGATGCCCGCTGCATCTCTGCATGATCTGCAGCTTCCAATCAGACTCTGCTGCGGGGAGGGGAGGGGTCACACTTCATTCTCCCGTACGTACGGAGCTGCAGTGACTGGGATCCTTCGGTCACTTCTTCCATGCAAGAGATGCCACATCATGACCCATGCCCTCACCTGGGAAGTTATCCAGGGCTTCCCGTAAGATTGTCCCTGTTTTCATCTGTGAGATGTTGGAGATCGGTGTGTGTGGGTGTGTGGGAATATCAGCACTGGTTCTACAGCAGGGGTCCCCAACCTTTTCGAGCCTGTGCGCACATTTGGAATTCTGACATGGCATCGTGGGCCCAGCAACAAAATGGCTGCCCCAGGAGGCGAAGCCAGCCACAAAATGGCTGCCACAGCTTGACTTCAGTCACCCAGTGCAGATCCTTGTGCTGTGGTGGCGGTAGGTAGAATCCTTGGCGATATTCTTTTTTGAAGTTGGTGAAGTTGGTGACTGGTTGCCCATTCATAGCATCTGTATATTCCTCTAAGGGATGTTATTCTGAGATGTCTATATCCTGGCTGTGTTGGAAATTATGCCCATGATAACTTGTAATAATCTTTACTGAAGAAGATTTTTGAAACAAAGTT
>NW_015200615.1:0-726 GCF_001447785.1 Gekko japonicus | reverse complement strand
TCACAGATTTTTAGCCTCCAGCTCAAATTGTCTGAGCTCGGGAAAAGATGGCTCCAGAGCAAACTAATTTATGCAGGCGCTAAATAATTTGCTCGTCACAACTTTAATGCCGTTTGCTCACAAAGTAGAATTTTGGCTCACAAGACTCCACAATTTAGAGGGAGCATCGCTTGTAAGACCAACAAAGTTTAATTCTGGGTAAAAGCAGGAGTGTGCACGCACATCTCTTCACAGAAGTTTATTAGAGGGAACATTGACTCCTCCTCACTGTAGACTTATCAATGAAGAAGATAAATCTAAATGGAGCTGCTGTTACATGTGTAGTGTTAGCAGGCATGTAACGACTTGTGTAGGCTACGGATCTCTGGTGTGTCAAAGATTAGATCTGCAGCAGTTGACAGCCCAGTTGAAACGAGACACCGGATGTGTGCACAGTGGCAGAGCCGAGTTCTTCCTGCTTGCGTCATTGTGCAAATTGTTCTTTGATTTAGCTTGCTGAGAGCGCCCAAGTTCCATGAAGCCCCAGTGACAAATCTTGCGGAAAAGTGAAAGCAGCCAGGTTAACATGGGACTGTATACTCTCTTCGCACACACCACACACACATACACGCATGAGAGCAACTTAAGAGGCAGCAGCACAAATTTTAGATGAGAGCTTCGGTTCCAAGGTTTTTTTTTTTAAAGAGCCGTAAACAAGAGAGGTCATGAAAGCAGAAGTGCCTGCAG
>NW_015200614.1:0-717 GCF_001447785.1 Gekko japonicus | reverse complement strand
GTATTTCCCAACCTGATCTGGAAACTCTACCTTCCTGCCATAAAACTCACTGGATGATCTTGGCCCAGTCACACACTCAGCCCAAGTTAACTCACAGGATCATTGTGGGGATAAAATGGAGAAGGGGAGAAACGCAGTAAGCCACCCAGAACTCCTCGGAGGAAGGGTGGGATACAGAATAAATAAAATATCTTTATGAAAAGTCAGCCATTCTGAGCCGCTCAGGGTTTTTCGTAGTGGGACTACCACTGCCAATAGAAGGGAGGGGGTTAGGGGAGGTGGCATCGATGTCTTGGAGAAAGCCACCAAAACAGATCCATAGTTGTTGCTGGGCAGGAAGGGACTCTGTTGGGCTGGAATTTAATGCCGCTTGTAAGAATGTAGAAGAGCTTTTTTTTGCTTTGCCGAGCAGCTTGACTTGTGTCCCCTTACAAAGGCTGCCTGTGTCAAAGTTCAAGCATCTCTGATCTTAGGCTGTGGCACTAATATGGCACAGGCGAGGAAGCCGGCTGCCGCTGCATCCAGACCAGCCATTCTTGTCTCACTGCCTTTTAATGTTGGGGTGGGCTTTTTTTGGGTTGGAGGTCCCAGCACAAATATTTTTTAACCCATAGATACACACTTTCTCCTTCCAGAATTGTAGGCTTGGTTTTGTGTCCGTGTGTGTTAATTCCACTGCTTGAAAAGACCCACAGTAAATGTGTGAAATGGCACCTA
>NW_015200613.1:0-733 GCF_001447785.1 Gekko japonicus | reverse complement strand
CCAGATATTTAAAGAGAGCCATCATGTCCTCCCCCCAATCTCCTCCTCTCCAAAGGAAACATCCCCAAGGCCCTCAGCCTTTCCTCGTAGGGCTCAGTCTCCAGACCCCCGATCACCCCTGTCGCTCTCTTCTGCACCCTCTCGATTTTGCCCACGTCCTTTTTGAAGTGAGGCCTCCAGAACTGCACACACAGTACTCCAGGTGCGGACTGACCAAGGCAGCATACAGAGGGGCTATATGACCTCCCATGATCACCGGCTGCCTGGTCCTTTTAATGGGAGATACAGCGGCATCAGCGTCAAAGAAAGAGAGCGCGAAAGTCGAGCTTCATTGTCGTTCAAAGCGACCAAGAGCGGAGCCCAACCCAACTGCAGGGCCTAAGCCGCAGGCAGGCCATGAACCGGTCTGGCGTCCCCCGCTCACCTGGACAGGTGCACCCGCTTCTCCGTGAACTGGCCGGGGCCGTGGACGGGGTCCTCGTGCGGCTCGTTCTTCACCACCTCCACCCCTTCGCCTTTGTCGCTCTCCTGGTGGCTGTGCTTACTGATGGTGTAGAGCTGCCCGACTCGGTACTGGAAGGAAACACAAAATCGCATCCCTTGAGAAGAAGTTTTGCGGGAGCTGGAGCAGAAAATATTAATTCATGACCTATGGCAGTGGGTGTCGTGTCGCCAGGAGATCTGAGGACTGTCTGGTAGCCCGAAGCTCTAGCTCAGGGGTGTCGAACTCATT
>NW_015200612.1:0-563 GCF_001447785.1 Gekko japonicus | reverse complement strand
GAAGTCAACCGTGACTTCCAGGCACACACGCGGATACACACACATGCCGGGCTTCAAAGGGCGGGGGAAGAAGATCGGCATCAACCCAGCCCCACGCAACCTGACCCGAAGGTGGTGAGGACAGCAGCACCCGGAACACCACATGCCCACCCATATGCTCTGCGGAGGAGCCCAACTGGTCTCCAGCAGCAGAGCCCGTCCCCCTCTCCAAAACCCCCCCTCCCCAGGTGGCACCTTGGTGCACCCCCAATGAAACTTTTCTGGGTACGGGGCTGCCGGGGTAGCCATGTTGGTCTACAGCAGAAGAATCAGATTCGAGTCCAGGAGCCACTTAGAGACCAGCAAGATTTTTAGGGTATAACAAGAGTCAAAGCTCCCTTCATCAGATATGAAGGCTTATAAATTCCAAAAACCTTATCCCCCCCCCCCAAAAAAAAATCTTGTTGTTCTCTAAGGTGCTACTGGACTCGAATCAGGCAGAGGAAGGAAAAGCCTGTGAGTTGAGATCCCTCAAACCGAAGATCCCAGGGGTTAAACCAAGGTTGCCAGCCTCCAGGTGGGGC
>NW_015200611.1:0-726 GCF_001447785.1 Gekko japonicus | reverse complement strand
ATTGGCGTCTCTTATGTTCTTAAGAACTATTCAAGGTGTTAAGTTCTGTCTGTGGTGGTTAGTCTTATTTGATCACCTATGATCTATATTATCATTCTAAAAGAACAGCACTTTGAGTATTTTGCATCATTGTGGTGGTAGTTTATTTAGCACAGTGCATTTAAAATTATTGGCTTGCTTGGATCAGGTATTCCACAGGGTCATCATCACAGGCAGGTCATGGACCATTGAAAATCTAGAGTTTGTATGTATGCATTGTTTCAGTATCTGCACATTTGGTGGCATGATGTTAGTTGCATTCATCACTTTGGCACATGACTGGATCAAACTATATGACATAGGTAACAGTGTAAGAACATGTACAGTAATACCCATGAATATGGCTGGCTTTGACGGGCAGGCAGGGAGTGAAATGGGAAGGCTGAAATAACTGAGATACAAACCATCCAGCTTCTTCCACCCAGCAGGACTGAAACAATCAAGGAAAGCTCCTTTTCCATACATTGATTTTTAAATGAGGAATAGGCAAATATTTGTGAAGTGGACCCAACAAACATGGAGTCAGTGTTTAAGCTCCCCTTTAGACTTCTATTTCACTTTAAAACAAAAACAGAAAACTGGGGAATCAGGGATGGGATAGCAGTGCAAGAATGCACATGTATATAGCATTTCTACCCATCTCTGAAACAAAGCACACTATTCACAAATTCCAATCCAAATGGAGGT
>NW_015200610.1:0-722 GCF_001447785.1 Gekko japonicus | reverse complement strand
ATTTTCCAAACCAGGCCTGGCAACCCTAGCGCAAATGTGTGCATATAACTTTCCACTGGAGATGGTCGTTATAATGATTGCATGCGAATGCCTTTCTGATAAACACATGGAACAGACTTAAACTTAATTAGACCATCGGTCCTTTAAGGTCAGTACCGTCTACTCAAACCACAAACCTCATAATATTTATTATATTTGTCAGGACCAATTTCAGTGACACAAGATGGCAAGGCAAGCTTCCGAATTCATCAGAACTCGTCCTCAGGCTGGGTGTTCCAAGATTGTTAAAAAAATGTCAAAAGAGGTGTGTGGGAGAGAGAAAAAGAGATGTTTCAGGCCATGCTTTTAAAGGCCTCTTCTTGCCAGTGTCTCCGTGCTGAACACCGGCAAGCAAATCGATATACATTGACGTCTTTGGAGTCAGATTGGTCTCTAGAACACAGTTTGAGTCCAGTGGCACCTTTAAAGACCAAGAAGGTTTTACTCAAGGTATAAGCTTCCGTGTGCACACACACCCCTTCAGATTTGGAGAAGTGCACATGCACACAAAAGCCTTATACCTCGAATAAAACTTTGTTGGTCTCCAAGGTGCCACTTGACTCAAAGACTGGTCTCTAGTTTCTCTGATTAAGGAGAAAAAAGCATTGCTGATCCAGGCCCGGCTCGTCCGGACAACGTCCCAATGAAGTGGCATTTACTCTGGCTGATTTCGCACTAGAGCT
>NW_015200609.1:0-715 GCF_001447785.1 Gekko japonicus | reverse complement strand
GGCTTTTATATATAAGGGAGATGTGGGAAGAAGTAAAGAGTGCCAGACTGATGATACTCCTAGCTCCTTTAGTGTAAGCAGAAGCCACAATCCCTGTTTAGGTTTCTGCATGATTTCCTATTCTGCCACCTTATGTTTCATTCATCTGCCCAAATACAGCTGTTTGAGGGAAAATATTCTGAAGCAAGGGTGTAGACTTTCCAATTTCCCGAGGAGGGGGGGCTGGGCTCTCTGAGACCACCCTCTCTCCCTCCTGCGGCAGGCGGACAAAGCCGGGTCACTGTCCATCTCCGCCGCTGGACATCCGATAGGGTGGGGGGTGCTGCGGCAGCCCAAGGAGGGTCCGTGTGCGGCTCGGGCGGGAGGCTGCAATGGGCAGATGGAGCGAGCCCAGGCTGGGCTGAAACCCAATCTGCGAGGGCTGGCTGGCTCAGCTGGCTGGAAGGCACTCCTGCATGGCCCTTCCTGCACTCAGCCACAACATGCCCACTCCCCTCTTCCTCACCTCGGTGCATCCCCCACTGGCCCCGCTCTCTGTCCCCTCAGCTGGCCAATCGCAAGTGGCATTGCACCTCCCTCTCCTGGCTCTTGCGAGCCATGATTGCAATGTAGGTGCCGTGCCCCCCCACATGCACTCACTCTTTCAGGCCGAGGAGAGAACGATGCCAGGCATGTGCTCGGAGGCTCAGGGGCTCTCGGGGGGAGGGGCACATGA
>NW_015200608.1:0-736 GCF_001447785.1 Gekko japonicus | reverse complement strand
CTTTGCTTAAGGCGTTCAGTCTGTTCTTCAACAGCCAGTGAAGAGCGGCGGGCTGTGGCTCAGTGGAAGGGCATCTGCTTGGCATGCAGGACGTCCCAGGTTCAATCCCCAGCATCTCCAGGTAAAAAGGACCAGGTAGGGAGGTGCTGTGAAAGACCTTTCTCTGCCTGAGACCCTGGAGATTCCAGTCTGAGTGCACAATGTTGATCTCAATGGACAAACGGTCTGATTAAGAGCCAGTTTGGTGTAGTGGTTAGGAGCACGGACTCTAATCTGAGAGAGCCGGGTTTGATTCCCCTCTCCTCCACTTGCAGCTGCTGGTGTGACCTTGGGTCAGTTGCAAGTTCTCTCAGAGCTGTTCTCTCAGGAGCAGTTCTCGAAATAACTCTCTCAGCCCCACCTCCTCCTCTTCTCCTCCTCCTCCTTCTCCTTCTATAAAGCAACTTCTGATGTTCATATGATGCTCATAGGGGATAAAAATGGAGAGCCAGTGCAGTGTAGTCGCTCAGAGTGTCAGACCAAGATGTGGGAGACCCAGGGTCGAATCCCCAGTCATGCCATGGGAGCTTGGTGGGTGACCTTGGACCAGTCGGCCTTTCTCAGCCTAACCCCTAACTCACAGGGCTGTTGTGAGGATACAGTGGAGGAGAGTAGAGTGGTGTAAGGTGCTTTGGGCTCCCACTGGGGAGAAAGGTATGGTATCGATGAAGTAAATAAATAAGAATTGGAGGCTGAA
>NW_015200607.1:0-741 GCF_001447785.1 Gekko japonicus | reverse complement strand
GGATAAAGGTGCTAACATTAATGGGGGGGAAATCCATTGCATCCAACACCCTATACCAAAGCACATATATCTTAGTTTTCAGCATCTAAGAAACAGGAAAAAAATTAAAATCAAAATTAAAAAAAACCCATTTTGGATTAAGTAAAAGTTGACTTATTACTTGGACTTAGTCTTTATAGCGTTAAGAACTAACAACCCATGTAGACATTGAGTGAAATTTAAGATGAAAGTATTACTATACAGCAGTGTGGTGGCATCCTGTAGAAACGCATCTTGGATTGCAGTATGCCAAAGCCTGTTAACAAAACAAAAAGTTCAATTCTTTTTCAATCAATACAATTAATATAAAACCCATTAGTAAGAATTATCTTATTGTAACAGGTAAGTTTATGATGGTATTGAACTTTACAGTGGGCTAGTAGAAAATAATGCTTGGCTATCAAGCTCATCCACAGGACGTAGACCCCTAGCTGTATAGAAAGCTGGTTAAACTCTTAGAAATGTCCCCATCCTGTTTCCTGTTAGACTTTATAGCTGCAGTGATCATTTCAGATATTGCCCTGTTTCTTTTATGTTCAACTGCAGAAACCAATCCTCTCTGTTTGTAGCTGGAAACATACAAAACATTATGAGAGCCAGTTTGGTGTAGTGGTTAAGTGCACAAACTCTAATCTGGGAGAACCGGGGTTGAATCCCCACTCCTCCACTCACCACTGCTGGATGACCTTGAGCAAGCCATAG
>NW_015200606.1:0-747 GCF_001447785.1 Gekko japonicus | reverse complement strand
GCCTTGTAGATGGTCCGTATGAGAAAGGCCCCACTTATTTTGTACAGACTAAGTTAAGAAAGGGCAAACATTTGCAAGGATTGTGCATGTTCATTTTTTCTCCTGCTCAGAGACACCATCTCTGAAAGGGTTTTTCCATCATCAGCATGTGTGTGTGTGTGAGAGAGGGGGGGGGGTGCAGCCTGTGCACACATTGTGCAACATAAACATGTTTGGTGTAATGGTTAGGAGCGTGGACTCAAATCTGGGAGAGCCAGGTTTGAGTCCCCACACCTCCACATGCTGCTGGTGTGACCTTGGGTCAGTTACCAGTTAATTCAGTGACAGAATAGTGCAGCGCCTGTGTTTCCCCCACAGGAATGGTCCCGCGAAGAACTATACATCCCCCGCTGAATTAAGGTAAGTACTTGGGAGCCCTGGCTCTTAGACTCCTTGTGGTAGTGAAGGGCAGGGTATAAATCCAATGTCTTCTTCTTCATCATCATCATCTATTGTAATAGCAGGAGATCTCCAGGGCCCAGCTGGAGGTTGGTAACATTAGCTGTCTCTAAATGACGCCCAAAAATCCCAGCTGGTACAGAATGTGGTGGAAAGGATCTTAACTGGGTCCCATTTTAAGTTCACGTTCTGGCAATATTGTACCAACTGTACTGGTTGCCGGTCTGAACCGGGCACTGCTGGTACTGACCAGAAATGGCTTAGAGCCAGGGTGGTCGAAGACCCTTGTGATTTAAGATCAGCTGTTGT
>NW_015200605.1:0-733 GCF_001447785.1 Gekko japonicus | reverse complement strand
TTATTCAATTAATTCATTTGTAGACAAGACGTCAGCTGAAGATCAGGAAAAACTTGATCAAGCTCTTGCAAGAGCAATACATTCTTCTGGAACACCATTTTCAATAGCTGAAAATACATACTGGCAGGAAGCTTTAAAACTACTAAGACCATCATACCATTTGCCCAGCAGATATTCTTTGAGCAAGCCTCTTTTGGAGTCGGAATGTGTAATGGAATCTGGGCAAGAAAAAATTAACGGAGCTCTGTGTCTTGCACTGCTTACAGTGAGAGGAGAAGGAATTATAAATTTTGTTACAACAACACCTCAACGTTTTTTTACAAAAGCATTGAAATAGGAGAGAACAGACATACTGCAGAATTTATCAGCTGTAAAATATGTGAAGTCCTACAGAAAATTGGGAGTGGTAAAGTATTTCCTTTGCTGACTGACAATGCCAGCAATATGAACGTGGCATGGGAGATCACAATGGGTACGTATCCACATATTACTGCAATAGGATGTGCATCTCATGGCCTAGGCTTCCTAATGATATTATGAAACTGGACACCCTTCAAGTGATCTATAGACAAGCAAAAGAAGTTATAAAACATGTAAAAGGTACTAATATTGTAGCTGCAGTTTTCAAGGAGAAGCAAGTAGAAAGAATGCAAAGAATAAAATAGTGACACCGAAGCTCTGTAGTAAAACTCGATGGGCTGGAGTGATTAAATTTCATGCCCATTCATTGAAA
>NW_015200604.1:0-837 GCF_001447785.1 Gekko japonicus | reverse complement strand
ACACCTCCCTCCTTGGCTTTTCCACTCAAGCCTGCTCCTTCCTTTCTAAAAAAAATAAAAAGGAGAGAAGCCAGCTGTTGGCAGAGCTGGCCCACATACTAGGCAATTGCCCAGGGCACCAGAACTCCGGGGAGCTCTAAAAGAGGGCCACAGGCCCCCACAGGGGTGCATGACAGAGAAGGAGCCAAACCAATGATCTTTCTGTGCCCGTCTACCATGCCCACTCAAAAGTAAGTCCCACTATGTTTAAAGGGCTTTACTCCCATGTAAGCATGCTCGTGGAGCTGCGGTGGCTCAAGTGGTTAAGACGCTGAACTGCAGGCTGTGGAAGCTCAGTAGTTCAGCAGTTCGAGACCCGGGTGCCGCAAGACAGGGTGAGCTCCCGTCTCTAGTTCCAGCTCCTGCCAACCTAGCAGTTCGAAAGCAAGATAAATAGGTACCATTTCGGTGGGAAGGTAACAGCGTTCCATGCGCCTTGGTGTTTAGTCATGCCGGCCACATGACCATGGAAACGTCTTCGGACAGCGCTGGCTCTTCGGCTTTGAAACGGAGATGAGCACTGCAACCCTAGAGTCGGATTCGGCTGGCTTTCGAGCAAGGGAAGCTTTACCTTTACCTAAGCATGCTCGTGGAATGAGCCAGTTGCTGTGTCATTGTATCTGTGTATGTATGTTGATGGTATGTTTAGGAGCACTGTTCCCTCTAAGCTGAGTTAGTGTGAGCTAGCTCACAGTTTTTTAGCCTCCGGCTCACATATTTTTGTCTTAGCTCAGGAAGGAGGGCTCAAGATCAAACCAATTTATACAGTAGCCTAACTGCTCACTCACAACTTTAATG
>NW_015200603.1:0-732 GCF_001447785.1 Gekko japonicus | reverse complement strand
CAAACACTAGTCAGGGATGCTCCAGGCTGATTCTATACTGAGCAGGGGGGTTGGACTACATGGCCTGCGTGGCCCCTTCCAACTCCGTGATTCTATGAAACAAAACTAGACTTCCCCTTTAAAGCCATGTGTTGGCCTACCAATGATACACCACACTCAAACTTACACATTCCTTTTTTTTTTTTTTTTAAAGAACACGTCAAAAATCAGAACACACCAACCTTTTTCATAAGTTTGTTTCTTTTCTTCTTCAGAAAGAACCTCAATCTTCTCTTTCAGTTTTGCGGCTTCCAGAGTTGCTTGCTTGTCATAGAAAGCTTCATCCGGACTCATTGACAGAGTGAGCTGATGAGGATTATCCTTTTGCCAAGATCCAGGCCAAAGACAACAAAAGAGTCAGTCAGTGCATGGGTTACTTTCTCCTTCATCTTTACTCCCAAGATATCTCAATGACTGGTATCGCTGTGTTAGATCAGGGGACCATGGGGCCCACAGACACCTTCCTTGGTGCCTACCAAAAGTTTTTAGAAAGGGGGCAAGGCCAAGTGGTGGCTTTTGCCCAGCAAGGCTTCTGATGGGCCACTGGAGATTTGACTGGCTGTATACATGTTTAAAAACACTGCTGCTACCATAGCACAAAAATCTTCACCATGTGATTGAAGGTCATTTGTGGCAGCCATTTTGTGGCTGGCTTCGCTTCCTGCAGCAGCCATTTTATGGTTGCATTGGAAT
>NW_015200602.1:0-749 GCF_001447785.1 Gekko japonicus | reverse complement strand
TTAGAACTCTGGGCTAGCTGAGTGTCTCCGCTGTACCCTAGCCTCTCTTCGTCTGCTATGGCTTGCTAAGTTTTGCCGCGGTCTCTCCCTTAAACGAGTCACACATGGGGGTGAGTCAGGAGGACTTTCAGCTTGCAGTTCTTCCTTCTTATCTGGGCCAGGTGTGAAGACTGCTGTTACAGGCACTTGCCAGCTATCCTCCTCTGCTGCTTCAGAGGGGCCAGCTGTGGTTTCTGCAGGCTCTGTCAGATCATCCTCATCCGTGCCCATGACAGGTCAGTTACAAGTTCTTTCACAGCTATTCTCTCAGGAGCAGTTCTCAGAAGAGCTCTCTCAGCCCCACCTCCCTCACAGGCAGTGTTCCCTCTAAGCTGAGTTAATGTGAGCTAGCTCGCAGTTTTTTTTGTTTTAGCTCAGGAAGGATGGACCCAGAGCACGCTAATTTATGCAGTAGGGCAAATCACTTGCTCACAACTTTAATGCCAGTAGCTCACCAAGTAGAATTCTTGCTCACAAGACTCCGCAGCTTAGAGGGAGCATTGCTCACAGGATGTCTGTTGTCGGGAAGGGAAAGGGATTGTAAGCTGCTCTGAGACTCCTTCGGGCAGCGAAGGGTGGGGTATAAATCCAACATCCTCCTCCTGGTTTAAACAGCCTGACTAAAGGGGCTGCAGTTTGGTCAGAATGCTGAGAGCAGTCGATAGCTGAGGGGGGGGGACGGAGACAGGAAAATGTTGAGAGTGGGATTT
>NW_015200601.1:0-736 GCF_001447785.1 Gekko japonicus | reverse complement strand
TGTGCTACAGTATGTTGTCGTCCGAGTCCGCCACGCGGCGAACCCAGTACTTTTCACACCACATGTGATAAAAAGAACCAGTCTTATTTTTATATTTCCAACATTTATCAGAGCAATTAACATTTTGTTTAGCTAATCTATCTGGTGTAATATACCATCTATAAAACATCTTATACATATTCTCTTTATATGACACAGCATTAGTTAGTTTTATATTTTTCCGCCAAATCTGCTCCCACTCTTCAAAATTAATATTACGGCCTATATTCTGGGCCCACATAATCATATATTTTTTCACCATTTCTTCCTGAAGATGGTCAGCATTGCTGCTGCCTTCCAGCTGCTTCTTTGCTGCCTCTCTCAGTTACCACTTCTACACTCTCTCCAGAAGGTGCCATCCTGCTGACACTTAGTCAAGCCCTCTTCTTTTTGGTTCTGGAATCTAGACTTTAAGAACCACCTCAAAGCATCCCTCCTATTTTGACCTCGAAACTTCTTCTTTATTGACCTTTTAACCTTTCCTTCACAACAGAATTTGCTTCACCAACTGAAAATACATGGTAACAATTTGAAACCCTCCTGCTATCCAGTTGCAAAACCTCCATACATAAACAAAATAACAATAACATATATTCTAACATTATTACAAACAGTATTAGTTTTTCTTTGCGGAAACATTTTGTAAGAATCAATAATAGCAGTCACGGGGGTTCAATAACTCAGTTCTGAAGCTTTA
>NW_015200600.1:0-779 GCF_001447785.1 Gekko japonicus | reverse complement strand
CACAACTTTAAGGCCAGTAGCTCACAGGATTTTTGCTCCTGAGCCTCCGTAGCTTAGAGGGAGCATTGCCTGTGAGGTCGGTGGGGGCCCCAAACACTTGCCTCTCTGGGCACTGCCCCCAGATCTCTAGGAATTTCCCATATGGGGGTTGGCAACCCTGTCCATGACACAAACTGGTAGAAAAGGAAGAGAATGAACATTGATCAAGTGCCATGGTTTCTAGCCTTTCCAGTATGAAGACCATTTTTAAAGTTTTTAAAAATTGCCAATCCCCACATGATAATAGTTGTACTACTAGCATCAATTGATTTAAAAATAGGTAAAGGTAAAGGTTTCCCTTGCTCGAAAGTTAGTCAGATCCGACTCTAGGGGTGCAGTGCTCATCTCCATTTCCAAGCCAAAGAGCCAGCACTGTCCAAAGACATTTCCATGGTCATGGGGCCAGCATGACTAGATGCCGAGGCGCACGGAACGCTGTTACCTTCTCACCAAAGTGGTACCTATTTATCTCCTTGCAATGTCTTGCTTTCAAACTGCTAGGTTGGCAGGAGCTGGAACTAGAGACGGGAGCTCACTCCATCATTCGGCACACTCGGGTCTCGAACTGCTGAACGACCGACCTTCCACAGCCTGCAGTTCAGCGTCTTAACCACTTGAGCTCCTGCAGCTGTTTAGAGCTGTTTAGAGCTAGACACAGCTGTGACATTGGGGGGAGGAACAAAACCCGGACGCCCGCCCTCTCCGCGGGTTAGCGGCACTCACCTCCATATTAGGGACTG
>NW_015200599.1:0-755 GCF_001447785.1 Gekko japonicus | reverse complement strand
GTCTGTCAGGAGCTTGGGCCTGGCTTTGGATGCCTCCCTATCCACGGAGGCCCAGGTCACAAATGCCGCCAGGCTGGCGTTCTTCCAACTTTGCCTTGCTTGGCAACTGGCTCCTTTCTTGCCGCATCCTGACACCTGGCCACAGTAATCCATGCAACGGTCACCTCCAGGCTAGATTACTGTCACTCTACGCTGGCCTGCCCCTGGGACTGACCCGGAAACTCCAGCTGATCCAGAATGCGGTGGCGCGAGCCCTGACGGGAGTGTTAAGGACAGCACAGAGCCAGCCTGTGCTGCGCTAGCTACCCTGGCTTCCAGGGGAGTACCGAGTAAGGTTCAATATTTTGGTGTTGACCTTTAAGGCCTTGAGCGGTCTGGAACCACCGTATCTATGGGGCCGTCTCCTCTGGTATGTCTCCAGGAGAGCTTTGCGCTCAGCTGAGAGCAATTTGCTGGTGATTCCCTGGCCCCAGGGCTGTCTGGTTGTCCTTCGACGAGGGCAAGGGCTTTTTCGATCCCGGCCCCAACCTGGTGGAATTTTCTGCCAAATGACACCAGGGCCCTGCGGGACCAAGTGAAACCCAGCAGGGCCTGTAAGGCAGAGATGTCCTGCCAGGCCTTTGGTTGAGGGCAGCGACAGTTTCTTCCCTGGCTGGCACCCTCCCCCCCGTTCTGCATTTCTGTCCCGAGTTCCCCCTCCCCTTGCCCAGGAAAGGGCCCAGAAGCCCAGAACTGGGTTAGAAAATTTACAGGAC
>NW_015200598.1:0-754 GCF_001447785.1 Gekko japonicus | reverse complement strand
ATAGGCAAGCCATCTTGTTGGTTTATTAGTGTTTTCAAAGAAGTTTTGTTTCGCAAATAATAATTTCTTAGCTAATTCTTCTTTAAGTAAACAGCTCATCTGGACAGACAAGCTTTTCAATGCCTTTACCAACATTGCAGGGATTCTCCAACAATTTCAGTGGTGCTTGCTTGCCCCAAATGCAGAGCTTTTCAATTTGTGTAGAAGAACTGGGAAAGGTTTGGTGCCTCCTATAGAGTCAAAACCCCAAACATGACTTGCTTTTCCCCAGCTCTCTGTGAGATAACCATACAGTGCTTCATGTCCAATCATAGGGGTTTTTTTTTCTTTTCTTAGAAAAGAAGACAAGACTCACTGGAAAAGATGCTAGGAAAATGTGAAGGCTGTAGGAACAGAGGAAGATCCAACATGAGGTGGATTGACTTAATAAAGGAAGCCACAGCCTTCAGTCTGCAAGACTGCAAGGCTTGAGCAAGGCTGGTAAAGAAAGGATGTTTTAAGTAATTAATTCATAGGTAAAGGTAAAAGTTTCCCTTGCTCTAGGGATGCGATTCTTGACCCTCCATGCATCTACCAAACTTAATTCTTCCAGAAGAAGTCCTAAAGTCTTAAGGAATTCTGTGCCTCTTCTTTTCTTTTTCCCGTAGGAGTTCGTTCTTCTGTCTTTTTCTTCATCGAAGACCGTATTAAAGTCCCCGACTAGACATATCTCTTGAAATTCTTGCTGAGTAATAATATTTTGTAAATTTTTGAA
>NW_015200597.1:0-736 GCF_001447785.1 Gekko japonicus | reverse complement strand
TTGGGGAAAGCTCCAGGAACGGATGGCTTCACGGCAAAATTTTACAAGAAACTAAAAGGGAGCTGACCCCTACCTTTGTACTTCTGATGAATGATGTAAGGGATACGAGGAAAATTCCTGAGTCATGGAAGAAGCTAATATATCGCTGATACCCAAAGAAGGACAAGACCTTACAGACGTTAAGAATTACAGACCTATTTCTCTTTTGAATAATGACTACAAATTGTATTCCAAGATACTTGCTGAAAGAGTGAAGGTGTATTTGAAAGATGTTATTAGACAAGAACAAGCGGGATTTCTACCTAAAAGACAAATTCGAGACAATTTGAGAATGGTGATTGATGCAATTGAATACTATGACAAACATCCAGAGAAAGAAGTTGCTTTTTTATTTGTTGATGCGGAAAAAGCCTTTGATAATGTGAATTGGGATTTTATGTTTCAAGTGATGGAAAAACTAAACATTGGTCAATCTTTTTTAAATTTAATTACAGCAATTTATACTGAGCAAAAAGCAACATTGATTGTTAATAAGGAAACGACAGAACCTTTTGAAGTGCAAAAAGGCACCAGACAGGGGTGTCCATTATCCCCACTTTTATTCATCTGGATTTTGTAGGTGCTATTGATTAAAGTAAGGGAAGAGGATGAGATAAAAGGATTGAAGTTAAGAGGTTTTTCCTACAAATTTAGGGCATTTGCGGACAATGTGATGTTTTTGGTGGAAGAACCATTA
>NW_015200596.1:0-733 GCF_001447785.1 Gekko japonicus | reverse complement strand
GTCTCTACTTTTTATCATGCTGTTCAGGACTGGGAAGAGCCAACCAACTTCCACCTTATTAGACAGGAACTGGGGAGCATGACTTGAACCACTTTAATGACATGGCATTAGGGACACAGAGGCAGAATGAGGCTTCATGAGGTACAAAATTGTGTAGGACTGGCTTGGTTGGGTCTCTGTGCCTGAGTGAGCATGGACTAGTAAAAAATATACACATCTGTACTCAACAATTCCCTGCTTCACTTCATGCTACAGGTGCAGGTCTGGCAGAGGCTCTTTAAATGATTCAATGCAAACAAATGTGGGGGATGATGGAGCAACGTCTCCCCCTACAGGCCAAAATGAGTTAAACTGGCATTAGCTTACGTGAGTTCCACATTTCACATGCAAGTATGAGGGAATTTGAGGCAAACATCTTAGCAGGATTTGACTGGCATCTCTTGCACCCACACTTTTCTATGACAGATGGAAATGCACCTTCGGATCCTGCCAGAGCTTCTTTCCTCTGCTTCCACCTTTCTAGAGGGGCCTCACGCTCTACTTGTGACACCCTCTGATGAGTATTGTGTGGGTAGGTCTTGATCTGGACATGGCTGTTGGCGAGACCACCTCTCCCCCAATGCTCTGCCATGAAAGCTTCACTCATTGGAGCAGGTTCTTCTGCAGGTTCCAAACTGGAAATGGGCACAATCAACAACTGCCCGTTCACGTGCCTTCTTAGATAATCATATGG
>NW_015200595.1:0-750 GCF_001447785.1 Gekko japonicus | reverse complement strand
ACGGGCCAGATATCGCGGGGGGAAGGCGTTGCTAATTGCCTCAGAGGAAACTAATGCGTGGCCGCCCAAGCACATGTCCTGGTCGAGGTCCCATGGTTATAGGGGAGATGCCGACCAGACAGGTATCCTGCAGTGCGGCAGAGAAGCCGTGCCACGCGATCGCACTAGCAATCGCTCTTTGTGCGCATGCACTGTTGGATGCTGTAGCGCAACCTGCGGAGACAGGCACCGGATGCCACGTAACTCCACTGGAAACGCAATCAGACACCCGCGGTTTCCAGAAACTAGTATCTCGTAAGTACTAGTTTTTTAATCCGCACCTTCGGCGGGGAGCCACAGGTTCGCCACGGGAGCACTGCGCTTCCCAGATGTTGGGGTGTGATCACGGCCGGAAAATCCACAGGACTCCTGTGCCTCTCCCGCGGCAATTTTGCCATGTGACTGGGGCCTATGTTTTGTTAGTATGACAGTTTGGACATAGTGAAAGAACCCAGTTATCATCCAACCCTACATTGCAAAAGGCATCTAGTACTGAAAACAATATCCCTTTGTTGGAAAGTATTTGTGTGTGTGTGTGTGAGGGGGGAAAAACATTCACTTTCCCAAAGAACAACACAGGATTACCTGGTTGCCATTTCAGGGCTGAACAGGAATTTGAGAGGGTCTCCCCAGATTGGCTCAGGTGAAGGGGTCATGGGGGATAGGATTAGAACAAATTTAGAGGCCAGTGGATTGCCATTTAAATAGGCC
>NW_015200594.1:0-801 GCF_001447785.1 Gekko japonicus | reverse complement strand
CTCTTTTTCTGCGAAATGACCCCTGCCTCCAGCTGTTTTTCTCCAGGCAAACTGATCTAGAGAGAGTTGCAATTCTGGGAGAATTCTGGGCTCCCTCGGGAAGACGGGCGCCCTTTCCGTCAGCTTCCCGGAAAAAAATGGGGCTTGAACCTGGATAAGCATAAGACTATTCACATCTACTTGATTCACATCCCCCAGTGTCCAGTGGTGCTTACTCATAGATAAGCGTACACAGGATCGCACTCACTGGCTTTACAATGGAGGCATTCACCAGTCCATTTCCCTGATATTGAGAGCCAGCTTGGTGTAGTGTTTAAGAACGGCGGACTCTAATCTGGAGTACCAGGTTCGATTTCCCCACTTCCTCACTCGAAGCCGGCTGGGTGACCACGGGCAAGTCACAGCACTCCCAGCCTAAAAATAAGCACAGCTCGCCACCTACTGGTGCCAAAGAAGAGCTACAATGTCAGACAGCCCAATAATCCCTTTGGGATCTCTTGGCTGTTCCACACATGGGCTCTTTACTGCCGGAGCTCCGCTCCTGTGCGCTCCTGCAGGAAATGACCCCTGCCCAGCACTGAACAAAGCTGGTATTCTCTCATTGAGCCATGGCCGAAATTGTACATACCGTGCTTGGGGGAGGGGGATTACCAAGCTTAATTATGCAGCCCTGTCTAAAAGATGCAAATATGCATTTATTGTTCAAAAACGGAACCCTGAACTGGATCCAGTGCTCCACTGGAAGCCAGTGCCGCTCAGCACAGTTTGAATGTGTGTGCCGTTCGAGGGGTCCCCCGTAAG
>NW_015200593.1:0-837 GCF_001447785.1 Gekko japonicus | reverse complement strand
TACAAATTTGGCAGGGCTGCAGGGGAGAGGGGGTACAGGAACGCATACAGGAGCTTAATCTGGCTCACGGGCTGTTAGTTCGTCATCCCTGATCCAGAGTAATTGATCTTGGCTTTGCTCTAAGTGTGCTTGTACACAAAAGCTTATACCTTGAATTAAACTTTGTTGGCCTTACAGGTGCCACTGGACTCAAACTTTGTTCTAGTATTTTGGAAGAGGAAGACAGACACAGTAGTATAGTGTATCTCTTTCCGTTTCTTGCTGCTTGGAAACACTTCCCTTTTTTCTGTGCTAGTGCACACATGGGGAATGTTTTTTTGGGTTTTTTTAATGTTCCAGAGAATACAAATTTGGCAGGGCTGCAGGGGAGAGAGGGTACAGGAACGCATACAGGAGCTCAATCTGGCTCACAGGCTGTTAGTTGGCCATCCCTGATCTAGAGTCATTGATCTTGGCTTTGCTCTTATCCACATGTTACAGCCCCCACCGCCTTTCGAAAGAGTTGGTCTCTAGTGACTTATAGAAGAGGGTATTGGCAGAACACACACACAAATGCTTATCCACTCGCCTCGCCCACCCCTCTGCCTTCCCATTCTTCACACTGGAAACACCTCATGCTCCTCGAGACAAGTCAAAACCGTGTGACCCTCACCCATCCTGGAATGAAACGTTCCCACTTCTCTCTTCTTTGTTATCCTTCTGCTTCTATCAGCCTGACCGTCTATCAGTATTGATATACCCGCTGTGAGAAACTGTCCGAAACCAGCTCATCTTCTTGGCATAACAACTGTCTGGTGTCCCTTCCTGATGCTTCATGGACACTTCTTGAGGTCCTTC
>NW_015200592.1:0-738 GCF_001447785.1 Gekko japonicus | reverse complement strand
CGAACCTTTTCTCATTCCACCACCACTGCCTCCTGTTGCCATATGTGTTTATGAATTTTTTTGTTTCTATTTAATGTATCATCTCTATTTGAGATCTTATTTATATATGTATTTCTTATTCCTTGTTTTTTATTTATTTTATTATTTTTATTGTTTTAGTGTTATTACTATTTTTAGTTCCTCCGTTCTTATTTGTATATTATTATGTATTGTTTATGTATTTTGCTGTCCTCACCCTTGTTTGTTTCCTATCCTATACTGCTTCTATTACCTTATCTTCAGTTCTCCTGACTCTTAAGGTCCTACCCAACTATTGAGGTATTTCTAATTCCCTACCTTCCCCCTCAGCTTTCTTTATATCTATCAATTTCCTGTCACCACTTCTCCCTATACCCTGGGGCTATTTTTGTATGGCCTAGGCTGGAATGAATCTTCCGCTGTCAGAAGATGACAACCTACAGGCAGAGGAAGAGGCAGATAAACAGTCTGAAGCCAGTTTTGACATTTGAATTTGAGAGGCAGGCAGAGAGCAAAGATTTTACTTGGAAATCAGAGAACAGTCATTAACTTTCTAGGAATCTGTTGCTGACTCAGTGGTTTTGCTATCTGATGAGAGGAGCTTCATGCTTTATGTTAGTATATTTGTTGAAACAACAATGACAACACAACAACCTCTTTTTTACAGGCACAATGAATCTCCAGAGCTCTTTCATTCAAAGAAAACTGAAGTACACATGT
>NW_015200591.1:0-746 GCF_001447785.1 Gekko japonicus | reverse complement strand
GGGAAGGCCTGGAGAGCAACCTCCTCCCCCCCCTCGTAACTCCGAGGTGGGCAGGCCAGGGGGGGCCCTGGAAGGATCGGGGAGGCATTTAAATGCCTCCCCGTGCCTCCCTTGGCCTGTCCAAGGGCTGGCTTGCCCGGGCTCCCCGCAACTGCGGGGCACCCAGGCAAACCAAGGGGAGGCATGGGGTGTGGCCTAATATGCTAATGTGCTGTGCTGTCGGGGGTGTGGCCTGTTATGCAAATGAGTTTCTGCTGGGCTTTCTATACAAAAAAAGCCCTGTGCTTAACATTTCTGATATCATTTTGATTACTGTGACTAGGGTTCCCAGGTCCTCCCTGGCCACCAGCAGAGGATGGGGCGGTAGGATTGCCTGATCCAGGTTGGGAAACTCCTGGAGATTTGGGGTCAGAGCCTGGGGGGGACAGAGACCTCAGCGGGTTACAATGGCATCGATTCCACCCTCCAAAGCATCCATTTTCTCCAGGGGAACTGATCTCTGTAGTCTGGAGATGAGCTGGAATTCCAGGGGATCCCCAGGCCCCACCTGGAGGCTGGCATCCCTACTAGTTCCCCCCCCCAGAAATAACTTGCTTTGGGGGCTGCGGCTATCCGCTTTACCATAAAGGCAAAACCAGCAATCTTTCTGCACCTAGGTTTTGTATGGGGGGGTGATAATTTCTAAGATATAAGATGACATTGCATGCCATTTCGAAGCCTTTTTCTCTTATATTCAAAGTAATTTA
>NW_015200590.1:0-753 GCF_001447785.1 Gekko japonicus | reverse complement strand
AGCGTGGCAAAGAAGCGGCGCGGCACGATGACACAAGCATGTTGCGTTTGTGCGCATGCGCAGTTCCGCAGAGCAGCAGTGCTTTCAGTTTCATGTTTGTGCGCATGCGCTTACTCAAAACATCCAGTTTGCGGTGGGATGTGGATGGGTGCCGGATGCCACGGGATACTAGCGCTCCCACGATCAGACACCCGCCTGTGCCGCACATTTTCCGGATATTAGTGCACTTTCCTTGGTACTTTTTAACTCCTCATCTTCAGCGGGACGCCACGGGTTGGCCACGGGTGCACTACGCTTCCCAGATGTTGTGGTGTGATCGCACCCCGAAAATCCACCCAACGTTTGTGCCTTTTGCGTGGCAAAATCTCCATGTGACCGGGGCCTACATGTCCTTTCTTTAACTTGATAGACGACTTGTGCATACCATATCCTTACACTGTGTGTAAGTGCTATTCGGTTGCTTCCAAATTATGGCAACTCTGTGAAGTAATGACCTCCAGAATGCACTCTCGTTAACAGCCGTGCTCAGGTCTTGCAAACGGAGGGCCCTCGTGGCTTCCTTGATTGAGTCAGTCCATCGCATGTTGGGTCTTCCTCATTTCCTGCTGCCTTTGACTTTTCCTGGCATTCTTGTTTTTTTTCCAGTGACTCTTCTCATAATTGTCCTTTGCACACTTGGATCTCAACCCTGTTTTTTCAGTGTTCAACTCGCGACACGATACCTTACATTTATCCCTGGTTGTAACAGCATCC
>NW_015200589.1:0-738 GCF_001447785.1 Gekko japonicus | reverse complement strand
CGCACTTACCCACTACACCAAACTGGCTCGATCCAGATCAAATTTGGCTTCCAAGGTTTTCCCAGGCTCTGTGTACACCGGTGCGGCTCGCCACTACGCAAGTGAACCTAGAGTCATTGTCGTGACCTCATTTCACTTCTGCAGCGGACGGTACATTCTTGAACCACGATTTCTGGTTTGCTCTCTTCCCTACAGATCTGGAAAAAAACCAGAGGTTGTTCGTCCGCCCCCACCCCACTGAACTGTGATTTAGTTATTACTCTTGACATTTTCCAAACCAATCCCCACAACCACACAGACCAAAATATTCTTTAAAAAAAAAAAAAAAAACAGTAATGAGATTAACTCGGACCTGCATGTAGGCAGCTGCACGGGTTGCCAGCTTCCAGGCGGGGCCTGGAGATCTCCCGGAATTAGAACTGATCTCCGGGCAACGAAATAGTAAAAAGCCCAGTTGCACCTTTTAAAACTGACAAACTTTATTGTAGCATAAGCTTTCCGAGAAACACAGCTCTCTTTGTCAGGTGCATCTGACAAAGAGAGCTGTGTTTCTCGAAAGCTTGCGCGACAATAAATTTTGTTCGTCTTAAAGGTGCTGCTGGGCTTGTTACTGTTTTGCAGCAACAAGCTAACACGGCTAATCTCCTCTGGATCTATCTCCAAGCAACAGAGATCGGTTCCCCTGAAGAAAATGGCTGTTTTGGCTGGTGGCATCTGTCAAGGATGGGCGAGTGGGCG
>NW_015200588.1:0-757 GCF_001447785.1 Gekko japonicus | reverse complement strand
CTTATCTCCCGTTATTGGCATCATACTAGCCTTTGCATTTTTGTCTCACTCCCTCATATGATTTAGTTTAAAGTCCTCCTTATTAGGTTTGCAAGGGTCTTACCAAACACATATTTCCCCACCCTCGTGAGGTCCAAACCATTTCCCAACAGAAGAGCTTCATTTCGAAAGCTTAAGCTATGTCCAAAAATCCAGAACTTTCCCGATGACACCATTTACGTAGCCAGTCATTTATTTGCAGTATTCTTCTTTCCCTTCCTAAGTCACGTCCTCTGACAAGAAGAACTGATGAAAATACAACCTGCGCTCCCAGATCCTTCACCTTTTAAACCAGAGCCACATAGTCTCTTTTAATACATTCTGGGCTGTGCCAGGCAGTATCATTTGTTCCCACATGGATGAGCAAGAATGGATAATAATCCATGGGCTTGATGCATCTTCCTACCCTTTCAGTCACATCCTGGATGCATGCATCCAGTAGACAGCATACCTCTCAAGAGGGCAAGTCCGGTCAGCACACTACTCCTCTCAGCCTCTACTCCTCTCAGTAGGGAATCCCCAATTACCAACACACACCTTCTCCTGTATTGGGGACTAGACGTTCGAGTCCTCTCATGGGGGCCTGAGAAATGTATCCCATCAATAGTCTGTCTCCTTATTTCCGACTAGGGGGCAAACAACAATGATAGGCTTCAAGCTATAAATACCCAAATTGACATCAGCCTCTGAAGATGCTTCTGCCCTATATGTAGGGTTG
>NW_015200587.1:0-743 GCF_001447785.1 Gekko japonicus | reverse complement strand
GTGAAATCTGTTTGCAAAACACCCTGAAACTCTGACTCTCCAAAGCTTAATAACGCACTTTCAGTGCACTTTGCAACTGGATTTTAAACTGTGTGAAATGGCAAGATCCACTTGCAAGCGGTTGCTGAAGTAGATTGAAACTGCATTATTTAGCAGGTGTGAAAGCGCCCCCTGAAACTCCCGTTGGGCTCTAAGGGATTCCTGGACTCAAAGTGTCCTACGGCAGACCAACACTCCTGCCACCTGAAACTATCTTCATGGAAGGCCTTTAGAACACTGCCTGTCAGGTTCCACAGCAAGTAACTCTCCACACACGTTTCCTAAGAAGCGTTATGCTTTATTAGAGTACAAAACTGGTGCCACATCCACAGGATTATTGTTAGGCATGACTTTGGGGCGGGAACATCCCTACATATAGCAGGTCGAGGCAAATGGCTAAGCAAATGAACTCCAAGCGCGTGTGGCGGGAGATTACATAATGAGCAGGAGACTCGCAGGGTCTCATGAGAGCAGTAAGATTCACACCGAGGTGGAACGCAAGCCCTCCCTTCCTCACAAGACCAGACAGATAATGCAGACAGTGCCCCATGTTTCCCACTACACCTTGTTGTTTGTGTTGTGCCAGTATACTAGTATTTCTGCTGTACCAATATATTAGTATTTTCTGCTGTACCAATATACCAGTATTTTCCACAGAATGTTTCTATTCCACTTGCTGGGGCAGGTGATGCTCTGTCTTCTTG
>NW_015200586.1:0-753 GCF_001447785.1 Gekko japonicus | reverse complement strand
TTTTTTTCCTGTAACCAAATATTAGTGTTTAGATATTGGTTTTTCCTGATTTAAAGAATACTGTCAGGGATTTAGTAGTATGCCATAAAGGATTTAATTGGGTTTTTCTTTCATCCATTCTGGAACACTGAAAGCTTTTTACAACAGGAATAAAACAAAGACAACTCTCCGGTCCACTGGGAAAAACAGGTGTGATTTACCTCACAGGCTTTCTCATCTTTCTCTGCAACAATGCCTTGGTAAATTTTATCTCTGTATTTTGTTGAAATGCTGGTTTGGGAAGGACAGCTACCAATGCTGGCCAGAAGCCAAACATCTTTTGATGGACTGATGTACCTGTTGACTAGATTGGCCTTAACTTGCAACTATTTACGTTCTGTACAAAGATAATCATCACCATCATTAGTATGTATCTACTACTTTTTGAATGAGCAAAGCATTCTGAAAGTGCCTTCTCCATGGTGGGTTCCACCTTGCAAAGTGGCCTGCTTAAGGAGGTGAAGAAGGCTCCCACACTTCCATCCTTCCACAGAATGTGCAAAACAGAATTGTCCAGGAATGCATTTTTATAAAGGGATCAGAACTGTAGAATAATTGAATAGTCCATGAGGGCAGTTTTAAAAAGGAATGGGATTGTACTCTATTTGCCATCCTTTTTGTATCTATCATCTTTCTTTTCGAGCCCTGTCCTCTATTTTTGTAATCTACTTTCCGCCTTGTTATCATCATGCCTTAGACAGTTTTCTGTTTGCA
>NW_015200585.1:0-753 GCF_001447785.1 Gekko japonicus | reverse complement strand
GGAAATTTTACATCTCTAGACTCGAGGGAGCCTGGTCACCAAAGTTGTGGCTGGTGGATTCCAAAACACGCAGCCTGTCCGTCACTGGACTGCAGGAGAATTCCTCTCTGCCGCCCCGCTCGCTCTGTTCTCTTTGCCCAGGTTCACACATGGCCTCTCTCTGATAGTCAGGGTTGCCGACTTCCAGGTGGTGGCTGGAGATCTCCTGCTATTAAAACTGATCTCCATGCAACAGAGATCGGGAGCCATGGTGTCCAATGACACCTCTCGTGGAACTTGCCAAGTGTTTTAAGGAAGTGGGTGCACCCGGGAGGGGCTCCTGTCCAGCAGGGCTTCTGATTGGCCACTGGAGATGTGATTGGCTGTTCAGATTAAAATGACATTGTTTCGGCAGCAGCTGCCACCGCAGTATTTTGTTCTCTCTTACTCCTCTTTCCTGATGTTTTTTTCTTTTTTTAAATGACTCCTCTTGTCCCCAGCACCTGGGCCTCCTGAGTGTATGTACGTGTGGTCCCACCTCTTGTGGTCATGTGTTCATTGAATCCGCTCCCCTGGGCGGCCATTTTGTGCTTGCATCCCGCCACACACCATGTCAGAATTCCAAACACACCCACAGGCTCGAAAAGGTTGGGGGATCCCTGGGATGAACAGAATATAAGTTGTCAAAGGGGACAGATTTAATTTTGACCTTGGATGATGTTCATGAGGGCTTTTTTTGCACATAATGGGGTGAGAGTTCTCTGAACAGGGAAA
>NW_015200584.1:0-758 GCF_001447785.1 Gekko japonicus | reverse complement strand
GTAGAGTTTGTTGTTTCCAGAATTTCTGCTGCACGTTCCTAGTGGGGTAGGAGTGAAGGCATCCTAACCTGGTTCCACACATGACAGAAGAACGAGGTGGCCATGCGGTGGCAGAGTTGCCCACTTGTGGGGAAGCATGGGATACAAGTTAAATTAAATAAATAAATAAATAAATAAGGATGCCAGGCTGTGTGACGTTTGTACTGTTGGATTCTGCCAGCTTTCCCGCTGCTGTAAAAGAGAGAAGAGGGTTCCCCCTTGAACCCCCCCACAAAGCTATGCTGAGGATCATGGGACTTGCATGAACGAAACCATGTGAAACAGGGACTGTAGTAAGAAGGCGAATTGTGTGAGATTGAGTGCTTGACGTTCGCTGGATACAACTCATGATGCCAGAGTTAAAGTGGAAAATTAATTTAGAGTGCCCATTTTTTTGCAGCTTCTCTTAAGTTGAAAACGTTTTCTTAAAAGGGAGCAACAGAAGCCACATTCACAAGTAAAGCAAAAGGAGAACAGCCACAAAGAGAAGGGATTCAGATCTTCCCTTTCCGTTTCCATAGACGCTGTGTACCAGGTCTGCCAGCGTTAGGGGTAAGATGTTATGTCAGTCTTCATCCTTCACTATGCGTGAGGGGAAGTTTCATCTGCACCACCATCCAATCCCGGCCCACACGCTCTGGTGATTCAGATTAAATCCATTTATTTATTTGGTGCATTTTTATTCTCTCCTTCTTCCAAAGAACTCGTGGTGGTGCACA
>NW_015200583.1:0-745 GCF_001447785.1 Gekko japonicus | reverse complement strand
CCAACAAAGTTTTATACAAGGTATAAGCTGTTGTGGTATATATACCCAGAATTAAACTTTGTTGGTCTTAAAGGTCCCACTGGACTCAAACTTTGTTCTGCTGCTTGAGACCAACATGGCTACCCACCTGAAACTAAATGACATTGGGGGGAAGTACGTGAGGATGTGCATGGATGAAACACTGTGCTGCATGTTTAAATATATGAAAAGTAACCCAGTGAACAGACTCAAACTGTTTACAAGCAGCTGAACTAATCGATGAAAAAACCAGTGATCAACCCATGATCTGAACAGGCGGATGTTTGAACATCCCTAATTAAAGCACTAATCTGATGACTGATGTTTTCTGCTCTCAGTGGGTTAGTGCTACCATCCTTTGAGTGTATTGCATTCTGCACATTATACTGAAATCCCCAAGGAAGTGACTTAATGGCAAGATGCATGTTTTGTGCTCATATGTTTCCTACATGCACAAAAAGGACAAAAGAAAAGCATGCACACCTTTTTGGACATGCTGACAAATGGGATCAAACCATGACTAGAGAAATGCTCAGTGTCACTCAGCTGCTTTACTACTTCTGGTATAAGACACCCAAGCACTACTTTAAACTTCATTTCCCTTTGTTAGCAAGTGAAAGGAAAAATCACCTGTGTATAATACTTAGAAAGGTACACAGTCTATTGGTATTTTGACCCTTAGAATACAAGAAGTAAATGTCAGTCTAGCAAAAGGTCTGAAACTCCA
>NW_015200582.1:0-774 GCF_001447785.1 Gekko japonicus | reverse complement strand
GCCCTTGGACCACAAATTCTTGAAAAAGAAACACGGGGACCAATGTTCCCTCTAAGCTGTGGGGTCTTGTGAGCAAAAATTCTACTTTCTGAGCTACTGGCATTAAAGTTGTGAGCAAGCAATATGGCTACTGCATAAATTAGCTTGCTCTGGAGCCATCCTTCCTGAGCTAAGACAAAAAATGTGTGAGCCGGAGGCTGAAAAACTGTGAGCTTTCACACTAACTCAGCTTAGAGGGAACACTGACGGGGACTAAGAGCAGAAGCAGGCATCTCCTTCCCAGCACGGAAGAGGCTTTGGCTCACGTGACTCCACAGCCGCCGCATTGGCCTGAATAGTCACCGTGCAGGTGCGGCATCTCATTCCGCATTCTGAGCTGCAGGAGAGGACGACGGTGGAAACAATGCTTTGTTCACAACACAGCTGAACGTTCCAAGCGGGACAAATCTCTGCTTCCAAACCAGGAGGCTGCGAGCTTCAGTGACGTCGCTCAAAGAGAGAGGTCCCACTGTTACAATGGAACTCCAGATGACCAAGATCAGTTCCGCCGTGGAAAATGGCTGCTCTGGAAGGTGGATGCAATGGCCTCATACCCTGCTAAGGCCCCTCCCCTTCCCAAACCCTGCCTCTCCAGGCTCCACCCCCTAATACCTCCAGGTATTTCCCAACCCAAATCTGGCAGCTCGATGGACACCCCATGAAAAAGGCCCCCTGACCTGATGGCCCCAGCTACCTCCATCTCCTTGGACCTCAGAAGCTAAGCAGGGTCAGCCC
>NW_015200581.1:0-858 GCF_001447785.1 Gekko japonicus | reverse complement strand
CTCCCTAGAAGCGAAAATGACTAAATTGAAGCTATCGTCCTTTGGTCCCATCACGAGAAGACAGGAGTCACTGGAAAAGACAATAATGCTAGGGAAAGTTGGAGGCAGCTGCAGGGAAAGAAAAAAACACAACATGAGATGGATTGTCTCAATCAGGGAAGCTCACGGCTCTCAGTCTGCAAGGCTGATAGTGATCAGACATTCTGGAGGTCATTCATTCGTAGGGTCGAGAGCAAAAATACCCCCCCTCATTTTTTTTAGTTTAGTGGCACAAGACTAAAAAAGCTCTCCAGAGCTTCTGCAAGAGGTCCCCTCCCCCATACAAATTGCAGCCCTGTGCAAAGTTTGGTGCAGTGGTTAACTGCGTGGACTCTAATCTGGGAGAACCGGGTTTGATTCCCCACTCCTCCACTTGCAGCTGCTGGTGTTACCCTGGGAAAGCCCTAGTTCTGATAAGAGCCGTTCTTGAAAAAGAGCAGTTTCTGTCAGAGCTTTCTCAGCCCCACCTACCTCACAGGGTGTCTGTTGTGGGGAAGGGAAAGGAGTTTGTAAGCCATTCTGAGACTCCGAGTGAAGGGCGGGGTATAAATCCAATCTCCTCCTCCTCTTCCTCCTGGTGGAGTTGCAGCTGATTTTACGCAGGCGTGCGCGCACACATTGCCAACAGCCACAGTTTGCAATGCCAGCATCAGTGGGTTCTACTGTGCGTTCTGTACACTCAGCATGTTCCATACTATGAGATCCTGCGACTCCCATTTTTCACAGTACCTGATAAAACAGCAGATAATCCCCAACTGCTGGGCAATATGGAAGAGGGGACCTCCCAGTTTGCTTGTCAGTTTCAGAGAAAGTCTGGTC
>NW_015200580.1:0-758 GCF_001447785.1 Gekko japonicus | reverse complement strand
CCCCACCTGGAGGCTGGCAACCTTACCCACAAGAACTCTAGAAATTTGCAAATTATCCTCCACCAGTCAGCTCCCCCCCCCCATCATGCAGTGCAACATGGGCATGGGATTTCCATAACTTTTGGCGTCTGTTTAAAGAATAGCTTTTGTTGTAACTCCAAGGGAAGTGACAGAGAACCACAGTGGAGCACCTCTAGCAAAACCTGTTGTTGACGTGACCTGTTAAACTGTGTGGTGTATAACTTTTTCCAGTGGGCAGTGTTTGCACAGGCAGTGTTTTGTGGACCTTATAACAGCAACCACTGTTTGCCCGGTGATCTGCATTCCCTGCTGAGAAACTGAAACGATGAGAGACCTGCAGACTGCCTGTCATGCACAGGCTTAAGGAAGGATGTGAGACAAAGGTAGAATTGTTTTGGGAAGGGGATTTATTTGGGGGGCCAAAATTCACATTTTTAGATCAAGCCCTTATTTCCTCTTACTTTCGTTTTTTTCTCTTTAAAAAGAAGGATTTCTCTTACAAAAGCATACGTCTGTGACTTTGCAGTTATTTTGAAGCTGCCTTATACAGAACCAGACCATCGGTCCTTCAAGGTCAGTATTGTCTACTCAGACTGGCAGTGGCCCTCCAGGGTCTCAGGTAGAGATTTTCCACATCCCCTGCTACCTGGTCCTTTTAACTGGAGAAGCCTGGAACTTAATGCACCTTCTTCATGCACTGAGTCATCATAGCCCCTCTCCACAACACAGGGAGGCCC
>NW_015200579.1:0-756 GCF_001447785.1 Gekko japonicus | reverse complement strand
AAATGGCCACTTTGGAAAGTGAACTGTATTGTACCCCAATGAAGTCCATCCACTCCCCAACCCCCCCTCCTCAGGCTCCACCCCAAATCTCCGGGTATTTCCCGGTATTTCTTAGCCTCGGAGCTGGCAACTCTGTAAAATATACAGATATGAATTCAAGACTTCCGTCTCCAAGGGTATAGGCTAATTGCTTGTTTCAGACTGTATCTTTGCCAATATGGATGTGAGCTCACTAAATGAGCTTGATATACTATTCAGAAATTGGGTTTCACCATGTTATGGTAGCTTTTCCATGTTAACAGGGCACTCCAAAGCAGATTTGTACCCTTTTAAATTGATTGAAGTCAACGGACTTTTAGAAGGCTGTAACTCTGCTTAGGCATGCACTATGGATGAATTGCTTCCCAACCATCATTCCACAAAGAGCCCATCACTCCACAAAGAGGTTCACACTGACTAGGAAATAATTTACATCCATAAAACACTTATCTACTACTAATAATTAATCATTATCATATGGAATTTAGTATAGCCAGGAGATACTATCATTGTCTGACAGTCTGAAGTTCTAGCTCTTTTAGCATTATGCACCACTAGGTGGAGAGCTTGACTTATTTTGGGGGCTGAGAGAGTTCTGAAATAGCTGTCACTGACCCCAGGTCATCCAAGTGGCTTCATGTGGAGGACTGAGGAAGTGAACCCAGTTCTCCAGATTAGACTCCGTCATACTTAAACACTATACCATGCTGGCTGTTA
>NW_015200578.1:0-747 GCF_001447785.1 Gekko japonicus | reverse complement strand
CCAAAGAGCTAAATTGATTTTCATCCTTTAAAAAAAAAATTATGATATTGCAAAAATGTAGTCAATATTATATTGCAATATTGTAGTAAGATTATTATAATATGGAGATGCAAACACATACCCACATGCCATCCTCCCCAGGTACCCCCACTCACATAAAATAAATGAAAAACAAACATTTTAAAAATGAAGAGACAAATCACAAATTGTAACAGAAATATCACTGGTTACTTTTATGATTCCACAGTATAAATTACTATTCTGTGTTTGCCATGTATCCCATCACAAAAATATGCTTGTCAGCATAACTTGTCATTTCCCCCAAAATCGAATACACATTTACTTATAAATAACATTATCTTAATGGCTTTCTGCTATTCAGGTCCAAGACATGAAAATTAGGAAAGCTGATACTATTAGGTGGGAGAATAAAGGGTCAACTTTATTTATTCACAGCAAGACAAGGATCTGCAATGACCAATAAGAGTTGCTCACACACAGCTTAGTCATAAAGCAGATAATTGTCAGGATGCAGAAGAGTCAGGCCTCCCCTGTCTTTGCATTTGTTTTCTGGGCAAGACTACCCTGGCTCCAAGCCCAGAGGGGTCAGGTGTACTTAAACCTGGTTCCTATTTACCAAATAGTTGATAATTGAGTGAGGCGTGTTCATAAAGCAAGCATAAGCCTGCGGTGCTAGTCTGATGCTTCAGTGTTTTTAACCTAATGATTATAGTTACAACTTAGAAT
>NW_015200577.1:0-780 GCF_001447785.1 Gekko japonicus | reverse complement strand
GGAGGTCCAACTCTATGATTCTATGATTCGCTATGATTCTGTGTATGGACATTAAAACTTTTACCCATAACCAGGGTCCCTTCTAAGATGAGTTAGTGTGAGCTAGCTCACAGCTTCCGGCTCACACATTTTTGTCTTAGCTCAGGAAGGAGGGCTCCAGAGCAGACAAGTTTATGCAGTAGCCCAATCGCTCGCTCACAACTTTAGTGCCAGTAGCTCACAAAGTAGAATTTTTGCTCACAAGACTCCACAGCTTAGAAAGAACATTGTGGCCATAACTAAACTCCATTGGTCTTAAAGGCACCACTGGGCTTAAACTTTGTTCTCTTGGGATGTATAGAAATGCCTTCTGTTTCATTAGCTGAGTTATTTGTTTCTTTCCTGTCCCTCATTGGCTACAATCACCAGATCTTTGGTGCTATCTACAAAGCATGCGGATATTTGTATGATGGCCCCTTCTTCCTAGGACGATCTGCTGGGCTCCCTCCCTTCGGATTCTTAGGATGTTGGGTAAAACGTTCCTTTTTTGAAAAGCGTCTGAGCTCTGAGGAAGATGGAGCTTCAGAATGCCACGTGCATTGATCGCTATACACGGTTCTTCCCATTGTTCTTTTCTGTTGTATTATGGTGTGCTCTTCTCAGGGCCTAAATGGCAGGGTAGAAATGGCAGGGTTTTCCTTCCTGGTCTCTGCTATAGTCACAAACATTACACTGCTTTCCATCATGATGAAATATGTGGACACAAGTTCGCGCAGCGCGGACTCTAATCTGGGAGGACCG
>NW_015200576.1:0-758 GCF_001447785.1 Gekko japonicus | reverse complement strand
GAAAATCAATAAATGTGTACCCTTGGGTATTTTCTTTGGATGAAGGACTTGGGAAAAACTATACAAATTGAGGATTGGTCAAACCAATGAAACTAATGAGGGCAGTAGCATTTAAGGAAAACATATTTAAGATATTCCATAGATGGCGGTTTTAAAAGTCAACAGTTGCGGAGGAAGATCCAGCGAAGAGAATGGGAGCGTTTAAAAGCGAAACCGGAATTAAAAAAAGAAAAGAAAATCCATTCTCAAAGCTAGAGATCTTTTGAAAAGGCATGAAAGAGTGAGGATTTACAGCATATGAACTGAAAGCGTTAACAGCGGATAAATTAACACTCATTTTGTCAGGAAAAGATGATAAGGTGTTTAAAGAAAGATGGGCAGATTTTTACAAATGGATAGAACATAACGATTTGTAATAGACTTACACAGATAACATGTCAAAATATCAATGTAATGGTTGTTTGTGAAAAAAACCTAAATAAAACTCTTAAAAAAAAAGTTGACACATGCATCGATTTACTTTTTTGTTAATCTGCTTGGAGGGATAGTCTGGGTCCATTTGACTTTGGCGGCGGCAGCAGTTTTTACAAATGGATAGAACATAACGATTTGTAATAGACTTACACAGATAACATGTCAAAATATCAATGTAATGGTTGTTTATTTGTGAAAAAAACCTAAATAAAACTGTTAAAAAAAACAGTTGACACATGCATCGATTTACTTTTCTGTTAATCTGCTTGGAGGGATAGTCTGGG
>NW_015200575.1:0-757 GCF_001447785.1 Gekko japonicus | reverse complement strand
ATAAAGGGCTTTAGAGGTAAGAACCAGCAATTTGAAACGAATTCGGTGTGCTATTGGCAGCCAGTGCAGTGTCTCGAGCACAGGCCGGATGTGTTCCCAGATTGGGAGTCTCATCAGTAGCCTGGCCGCAGCATTCTATTGCATGGATCACTTTTGCCAAGTCATTGCGTTCCAGGAACGGAACCAACTACCTGATCAGCCAAAGGTGCCACAGAGTTCTTCCAATTGGCCATGGAGTTTTTACAATTTCCCACTCCTCTGCTGGGTGAGTCTGGACACCTCCCGGTAGTCTGGGCCCCACACTGAGCTTACTTCAGGGTCTTAGGAAGGGGCTGCGGTTGATTCCAGTGCAGGCAGGAGTTCCCTTCCCCCATGCCCCCCCCCCTTTAACTCATCCAACAGAAAAAAAGGCCAGGTTTTTAAACATTTTTTTTTGCACATTAAAATGACCAGCAACAGAACATCAGATTCAGACATTTTACTTTTCTTGTACTGAAAGACTTTATTTACCCCCCCTCCCATGGCGGACCTACACTTTTGGGACCCTGAAGCTTGAACTGTTCTGGGGGGCCCTTCCCAACCAGCAAACAATCACAGGAGACATTTCGAGGCCACATGAGACGGGCATTAGAGCACATTCTACGGTCAGTATTATGTACCTCAACCCACTGGCTTACGATTCTGTCTCTAAAGTAGCCTTATTTTAATGACAAACACTTTTAAAAAACCTATATCAATTTTCTTGAAAAATTCACTC
>NW_015200574.1:0-764 GCF_001447785.1 Gekko japonicus | reverse complement strand
ATTGCATATCATATATTACAAAATATTTTCTTAGTTTTGCATGGAATTTTTGGGGTTTATCTGTGACACCAACATCAAGTGGTTTTGAAAGTCTGAGAGGACATAGGGGTAGCTGCTTGCACATGTAAGTCTTTGTGATATATATGGATGAGAATGATTGTGTATGTACCTTGGGCATATCACTTAGCTCACAGGTCTGCCAGGTCTTGAAGCTGGTTACAGGTTGGTGCTGGGGTTAGTACTCAGTGGTCAGACATGTTGCAGAGAAGGACACAGAGAGTTTGCAAACACGGAAGTTGCAAAGTACAAAGTCAACAGGACAGTGATGCAGGGTGGTAATGGATCTATTCCCCATTCAGGCATCAGATTCTCTGTGGGTCATCTGTTCAGGGATAATAGTGCTTACTTCTCTGCAGGTGTATGACATCTTTCTGTTGACCTGTGTCAGGTCCTGTTTGAACTTGGAGGTGGTAGAGTCACTGAAAAGTGCTAATCTCTAGACTAACCCCTCTAGTGACAGGTGGCAGCTCCTACCTGGTGGAATGAGCTCCCAGAACAGGGCCCTGCAGGACCTTTCGCAGTTCCGCAGGGCTTGCAAGACGGAGCTCTTTTGCCAGGCTTTTGAGTAGGAGCCGCCGCCACCACTATTACCACCATCGTGCACTGCAGAGCAGTTCCACCGGGGTGGACTGATTAGCCACCCAGAGCCTCTTGGCCCATAGCATTCCCCCCCCCTTCTTCTGATCTCACTGTGATATACAATA
>NW_015200573.1:0-768 GCF_001447785.1 Gekko japonicus | reverse complement strand
TTTTTAGAAATCCATATTTCTATACAGCAGGCAATATTCTTTTGTGGAATCCACTGCCACAAGATGTAGCCATGGCCACTACTTTAGATTGCTTTAAAAGGGGATCGGACATATTTGTGGAGGATACGTCCATCATTGATGGCTAGATGGAACCTCTGTTTTCAGAGGCAGTGTACCTCTCTATCAGCTGCTGGGCGGCCAATGTGAGAAACGCAGTGCCTGAATAGATGGATCCAATGCTCCCTCTAAGCTGTGGAGTCTCGTGAGCAGGAATTCTACTTTGCAAGCTGCTGGCATTGAAGTTGTGAGTGAGCGATTTGGCTGCTGCATAAATTAGTTTGCTCTGGAGCCATCCTTCCTGAGCTGAGACAAAAACGTGTGAGCTGGAGGCTGAAAAACTGTGAGCTAGCTCACACTTAACTCAGCTTAGAGGGAACACTGGATGGATCTGTGGTCGTACCCAGTGGGGTTCCTGCATTTTTTTAAAGGGCTTGTGCTCCCTTTACAATTTCCTTTCCCTTCAGGTGAGTAGAGTCCTCTGTACTTGAAGACTTAAAGTCCCATTCACATAGCAGCTCAACAAGTTTGGTTCCAGCGGATGGGGCAAACCGGTGTTGTAGCACCTCGTTTCACCAAAGCTGTATCCAAAATGGAACTGTAACAACTTAAAAGATCCAGACTTACTGCACAGTAAAACATTTCATAGCACTGCGTTCTTCCAAATGGTTATATACTTATATGCTATTAGCCACAAGATATAGATGGAAC
>NW_015200572.1:0-728 GCF_001447785.1 Gekko japonicus | reverse complement strand
GCTTCTGAACATGGAGGTTCTCTTTAGCCTCCATGGCTAGTAGCCATGGATAGACCTGTTGCCCACGAATCTAATTAGGGGGCAGCGGCTGAACACTTCCCCCTCTGGCCGTTCTGCCACTCAAAACCACCCCCCTCCGCACACACACACACACTGCTTTTCCTTTTGGGAGAGAAGAAACCTGCATTCGTTGGGGAAACAGCAGCCGGAGGAGGAGGGTATAAGCCAGAGAAACATCAAGAAGAGAAGAAGTGAAGCATCCTGCCCCCTCTGGGGTTTTTGGCCCCGCTGCCTGTCTCCCATAACCACTTCTGCATTTAAAAAAAAAAATCATGAGACCAGCACACACATCCATGGTGCACTGCCCAGCCTGGGCAGACAAGGATGCCCACAATTGCAGCTGATTTCCAGACGGCAGAGACCAGTTCCCCTGGAGAAAAGGGCTGCTTTGGAGGGTGAACTCTCTGGCCTTGTCGCTCTATCAGCTGATCTCCCTTGTCCCTCCCTGGGTTCCACCTCCACATCTCCAGGAACTTCACAACCCAGAGCTGGCAGTCTTTGCAGCAGGAGTAAACAAAGCGCCAGAATGCATCGTGCATCGCGCCAATCCATCTCCCCTCTCCGGGAGAAGCGTTCCAGGAACGCGCTTTCCTAGCCCTGTTGTCTGTCAAGAATGAACATCGGAGGGAAGGTCCTTGCAAGAGGAGGAGGAGAAGAAGAAGAAGAGA
>NW_015200571.1:0-823 GCF_001447785.1 Gekko japonicus | reverse complement strand
TTCCTGAAATCATAGAGTTGGAAGAGGCCGTCATGTTCATCACTCTTTGGGTGAAAAAGTACATCCTTTTATCAGTTCTAACCCGATCGTTCAGCAATTTCATTGAGTGCCCATGAGTTCTTGTCTTGTGAGAAAGGTAGAAAAGCACCTCTTTCTCTACCTGCTCTATCCCATGCATCATCTAAGTTCTGGTCAGAAGTACAATCTCAGATTCTGAAGCTTACTGGTTGTGACATCCCCCTAGATCCTCGACTTATGCTGTTAAATCTTTGGCCCGAGAGTGTCATTCCCAATAAACAGAGAAAGCTGATATGTTTGCTCTTAACGGCTGCAAAGAATGTTATCGCCAAGAAATGGAAAGAGGATCACCCTCCTACGGTTACCCTATGGCTATCTAAAGTTTGGGAATATTTCTTACTTGAAACTGTTTCAATATTTAATACAGCTGATCAAAATGAAAGTGAATTGCTTAATCCTACTGGAAAATGGTATCCTATTATTGAGAAAATAACCTTTGAATCCTTTAACTGGGAAGCTATAAATAATGCTAAATACAAACTGTTATTGCTGGGTTAGATAGCAATTACCAGCTCTTATATGAACTATGCTGCTTAAGACAACTTGAAAACCGGTATATATTATGTAACCACTTATGAAATCATTCATTGTTTCTTGGGGACCTGTTTGTTGTACTTATGCTATGTAACCCAATAAAATATTTTGGTTAAAAAAAAAAATGTTCATCACTCTTTGGGTGAAAAAGCACATCCTTTTATCAGTTCTAACCTGATCGTTCAGCAATTTTATTCAGTGCCCATGAGTT
>NW_015200570.1:0-802 GCF_001447785.1 Gekko japonicus | reverse complement strand
TGTTACTTATTTGTATATGCTCATCTCTTAATTTTGTTTCTAAAATGTCTATAGAATTGTCAGACTGCACCACGTATTTTGCAGGGCCTTCGAAAGTCACTTTTGGGTGGGCAGCCGTGTCGATCTGAAGCAGCGGAACGAAGTCTGAGTCCAGCGGCACCTTTAAGGCCAACAAAGTTCTATTCTGGGTACCAGCTTTTGTGTGCACGCAAACGTCTTCAGAGAGATTCAGGTGGGGTAGCTGTGTTGGACTGAAGCAGCAGAACTGTTAAGTCGCTCACTTAACAAAGCAGTCGGAGAGTGATTCAGCAAAGATTCTTTATTCAGCAACTCGAACACAACTCCAACACAGATCAACATCTGATAGCCAGAACAGCTTTTACATTGCAGCTGTCCTGCTTTTAAACTCTCCCGGCTAATGTAGCCACGCCTACTGTACAATTACCAACCAGTAAGGTTGCATACATAAGGACCAATCACGGACATTCCCGCTCAGGGAGCTTGTTGACAGTGATTGGTTAGGTGCTTCCTGGGCTAGCAATATGATTGGATGGATTTGGATCCTAGCCCAGGACGACGCTTAACATAGCATTTCAATTAGATGTTTTCATCACACATTATGCATTCAATGGCAGCTTATTGAATACATTACAAGAACAAAGTCTGAGTCCGGCGGCACCTTTAAGACCAACAGAGTTCCATTCTGGGTACAAGCTTTTGTGTGCATGCACCCTTCTTCAGATAGATTCAGGTGGTAATCAATGCTCCCTCTAAGCTAGGGATCCCAAGCAGTGTTCCCTCT
>NW_015200569.1:0-769 GCF_001447785.1 Gekko japonicus | reverse complement strand
TATCTTGACCCTGTTCTTGAAAATAAGAGCGGACTGCCTGTTTACACCAAGGTCCAATATATTATGAATGATTCTTTTCTTGGCACAACTGAGAAGGTTGCTTTGTTTCTTCAATGTACCATAAAGTTTCATCAAGATAAGATGCAGTGATCATTTGATGTTATATTTGAATTTTAACTGTAAAAGTTTTTCTTTCTTTTCCCTCTTATTCTAACGAAGATAGAATTTGTCTTAGTTTATTCTGTATGCCATTAAAGGTTTGATTTAGATCTAATCTTACTACGGGAAACAACAGTTTCCAAAGAAACTATCCAACTACAAATTAACCTTAGATGGTGTCATGGAATGTCAGAACTAAAATTCCAAAAAGCTGGATGCTATTTTGAACTGAAAGTTTTTTCACAAACTGTTCTTAAACAAGGTCTTCCTTTAAAAAAATAATCTCATGCTTCCAGATTGATATCGGTGGAGCCAAGGTTCCCTTGTAGCTACTTTGGAGCCCAAACAAAAAGACAAACAGTTATCTTGAGGCTGAAGCATTTGTGGAGCACAGCCTCACTGCAGATGGATGAGGCTGGCAGATACAATCAGGTATATAGAAAACACTGAACAATTGATTGAAACTGCAGTGAAATATAACAATAGCTGCCTTGTGCCTTCTCTGTGTTGGCCCCTACCTTATGGGAAGGCCTGCCTGATAAAGTTAGAAAAGCTCCCTACTCTCCCGGCTTTCAGCAAAGCATGCAAAACTGAATGGTTCAAGAGAGCT
>NW_015200568.1:0-788 GCF_001447785.1 Gekko japonicus | reverse complement strand
TGGACCTCTCCCCTCCCTCCTTCCCTTGTGAAGGCATCCTGGGGTGCCCGAGTATTGCTGTCCTCTCTGTTCTTGGTCTGCTGGCAGCTTTGGAAAAAGTGCAGAAAAGGAAAGGTTAAAGCGCTTGGGGCTCTTTAGCTTGGAGAAACGACGACTGAGGGGTGACATGATTGAGGTTTATAAGATTATGCATGGGATAGAACAGGTAGAGAAAGAGGTACTTTTCTCCCTTCCTCACAATACAAGAACCTTATCAAGAGTAAATTGAGAAATCGTCTTATTGATGAGAACCTGGAATCGTGCCTAAAATTAAAAACAACAACATACAAACCTGACTTACCCAAACTTTCCAAGGAGATGCAAGGCCATTGTTCACATTAGTGTTTGTCATGATTTATTTTGTCATGATTTAATTTTATGGATACTTTGGACATATAGAGAGGATGAACGAAAGGAGACGAAACAAGTATACAAGACGAGTGTGGATGGGAGAGTTGGAAGGGGTCGACCTCAGCGAACGTACCTCAATCAGATTGAGGACATTTTTAGCAAAGGCCAGTTTAGGAGTACCCTAATTAAGTTAATAACAATGTACCTACCTATATAGTTAAAGTTTAAAAAATTTGGCTCTCAAAATAAATTTCAATCGTTGTACTGTTGCTATTTGGCTCTCTTGACTAATGAGTTTGCCCACCACTGACATAAGGCATTAAAAGCAAGCTAAAGTCATTAAATACAAGGCATTAAGATAAGACAAACGCATTGAAACCAACCCATTAAATACATTA
>NW_015200567.1:0-783 GCF_001447785.1 Gekko japonicus | reverse complement strand
CTCATGATGATGGGCTAGCTCACTGAAAAAATATTGAGGGCACAGCCAGTGAAGTTTAATAGTAGAGTATTCTCAGTGAGTCAGCTGAAACATCGGGATACAAAGAGATCCCCCTAATTTCATACCTCCGGAAAGGGGGGAGCTGTGGTCACCATGAAGAAAGTCTTGGAGAGTCTGAAATGAAAAGTGGAACTGTGTTTGTGATGCTGAAACTGGAAGAGATGATTGTCAAAATAAAGGGTGGATTGTCGCCAGGTCTGGGTCGGGAAATGCCTGGAGATTTGGGGGTGGGGCTTGCGGAAGGTGGGGTTTGGAGATGGGAGGGGCCTCAGCAGCGTATAACGCCACCCTCCAAAGGAGTCATTTTCTTCAGAGAAACAGACCCATGTAGTCTGGAGTTCAGTCGTAATTCCAGAAGATCTCCAGGCCACACCTGGAGCTTGGCAACCTTAGGCAGGTGACAGTTGTTCCTATTTTTGAGAAAAGGGTCAACTACTTTCAAGGGAAAGCAGCACATGAAAAATTAATCAAGGTAATGTAACGGAGCTGACCGACAGCTTTGCAAACAGTCAGGCAAAGGAGCGGCAAAGATTTCAGCCGGCTGAGATTTTTATCATGCTGTTTAGGTTCGCCATCGCTTTCCTCCCAAGGAGCAGGCGTCTTTTAATTTCATGGCTGCTGTCACAGTCTGCGGAGGATACAAAGAGATCCCCCTAATTTCATTACCTCCAGAAAGGGGGGAGCTGTGGTCACAATGAAGAAAGTCTTGGAGAGTCTGAAATG
>NW_015200566.1:0-753 GCF_001447785.1 Gekko japonicus | reverse complement strand
AACCACTACACCAAACTGGCTCTGAATTGAGACTCAAACTACACTTCTGGAAGAGAATTGGATGCCCTGACCTGGATGGCCCAGGCTGGGTTGATCTTGTCAGATCTCAGAAGCTAAGCAGGGTCGACCCTGGTTAGTATTTGGATGGGAGACCACCAGGGAAGTCCAGGGTCGCTACATAGAGGCAGGCAATGGCAAACCACCTCTGAATGTCTCTTGCCTTGAAAACCCTACAGGGTCACCATAATGCAACTGCAACGTGAAGGCAATTACCACCACCACCAAAGAAATGGATATACAGCTGCTCAGCTTTGGAACACCATGTTGCTCTTGCAATATCCCACAGCTATGTGGTGTCAAAACTTGCCAAATGCAATACTGACTAATGGTGCAAATGATGAAGCATTAACTCCAGTTTGAGTCTACTGAAATCAATGGACTTAGACAGGATCAACTCCGTACAGGATTTCACTTGATGATGCTTAATGCAAACTTCTACATAGCTACTCACTTGGTCTCCTAGGGTGAGTAAACACTGGCAATGAGGTACAGAGGTTTCTGTGAACAGGGTCCTGCTCACGTAAGGCATTGTTGCGTGCCAAGATCTGTAAGCAGCAAGCCCGTTGATATGAATACAATTCTACCTCAAGGGAGGAGGGCTCCGATGGCAGGATGTTAAAATGGAAAGAGTCACCTACAGATTAATATTTTTGGAGTGCATTTTGGTACATTTCTGTCACTGCACCAAAGGAA
>NW_015200565.1:0-768 GCF_001447785.1 Gekko japonicus | reverse complement strand
CCCTGTGGAATTGCACAAGGTCCCACAGATCCCGGGTGTCAATTTGGCAGAGAGTTCCACCAGGTTGGGGCGAGAACTGAAAAGGCCTTGGCTCTGGTCGAGGACAGCCTGACATTCCTAGGGCCAGGGATCACGAGCAAGTTGTTATCAGTAGAGCGCAAGGCTCTCCTGATAAGAACAGAATGTCAGAACCCACAGCTAACAACGAAGTACACGCATTCAGGAACGGTTATACTTTTATTGCAAAGCTATAGATGCAGTAACACAGGCACTGTTAGGAATGGCCACAGCCAGTAGAGCATAATAGGATATAGGGTATTCGTATGCACCCCCCCCCCATGGCATTGGCCAAGTAGGCACCCTCCAGCGCCCGGGCTAATGCAGCGAAGCTAAAGCTGAGAACCAGGAGTCTCTCACGGTACACAGGAGCTCTCCAGACAACACAACCTCCTCCTGCACATCTGTACAGATAAGCGTTTCAGCAAAGGCAGAACAGCCGGGATAGGAATGCAAGAGCAATTAACAAGACACAGAATGAACTCCCCCACCCCCATGGCAGCATAGCTGACACCATCAAGAAGCAGATTGTGACACTGAGCTCTACCGCACACTTTCAGAAGATCCCAGGGCAGCTAGGGATCTTTGGGGGAGGTGGCCTTGGGGGGGGCCACCAGCTAATTACGTGAAAGGCTCCAAGGGCAAGGGGGTGTGTGCCTGGCGTGCACCCACCCAGCCCCCTCTACAGCCTTCCTCTGAGGCGAGCCAGAA
>NW_015200564.1:0-760 GCF_001447785.1 Gekko japonicus | reverse complement strand
CAGACCAGTGAGGGTCCATCACGTCCAGCTTCCAGTCTCACACAGCCACCAACCAGTTACTCTGGAGGGCCAACGATGGGGGCATGGAGGCCGAGGCCTTCTTCAGCTTGGCGCCCTCCCTTCAAAAGGACTTTGGGTGGAGCTGTTTTCTGGGAACTCACTTCCCAGGCACGCCTGGGCCCAATTCGGGTTGTGACTGGCACAAGAGGAGATGGGGATTCGGAGGCCACATAGCTTCACATACGTGTGGAGCAGCAGAAAGGTGAAGATGTAAGAAAGTCTGGAGACCAGAAGCAGACCATTAAAACTGCTAAGAGAGGGGGGGAAATACTTTAGTTAAAAGGCCTCTTGTTGGGTAGAGAGAAATACTTCAGAAAGGCTAGTGCCAGAAGGTAAGGATGGTAGGGGCCACGTGAGCCTCCTTGGGGGACGGTGTTCCAAAGGCAAGGAGCCACCACGGAGGAGGCCATGTCTCTGGTCCCTACCTGCCTCAACTCCGCAGGTGGGACACTCAAGGCCAGGGCTTCTGAAGAGGATCTCAGCACTGGCTTTTCAGCATGACAGTCTCACTTAGCGTTGTCAGGACGTTTCACCCACGGGAGATCCCGGGCTCAGCCCCATGCAGCAGCTCCAGTTAAAAGTCCCTGGAGGTGCCTCCCCACTCAGAGGGGACAGTCTTGAGGTACAGGAAGGGCCGGACGGAGGGGGGGAAGGCGGCTGGGGAGGGTGTTTCTTGAACACCAGGAGTTTCACTCAGCAT
>NW_015200563.1:0-792 GCF_001447785.1 Gekko japonicus | reverse complement strand
AGGTGTTGTGAGATCCTTAACTGCTGCTATGAATCTCTAAAGGATGACAGATGTTTTTCCACAACGAGCTACAAGTACACCTACGATGGTGAAGATATTGAATGTGGTGAGTGATCCTTAGTCCTTTTCACATCATGATGCAGAAAGATGTAATGCTTTATATTTGGTCTAAACACATCCATCCCGAAATACCTTCAGTACCCTGGAAATACATGGACAGAGAGCCAGTTTGGTGTACTGGTTAGAAGTGTGGACTCTAATCTGGGAGAACTGGGTTTGAGTCCCCACTCCTCCACTTGCAGCTGCTGATGTGAGCTTGGGTCAGTCATGGCTCTCTCAGAACTGTTCTCTCAAGGGCAGTTCTCTAAAGAGCTCTCTCGGCCCGACCTATCTCACATGGTGTCTGTTGTAGGGAGGGGAAGGAAAAGGAGATTGTAAGCCACTCTGAGACTCCTTCGGGTGGTGAAGGGCGGGGTATAAATCCAATCTCTCTGCTTCTTCTGTTGTACCATGAGCACTGGGGGTGGGGAGAAGTTTTGTATCCTTCTAGCATTTCAGCCTAGGCTAGACCAATCGCGTCGAATCTCGGAAGCTAAGCAGGGTTGGTCCTGGCCAGTATTTGGATGGGAGACCACCAAGAAATACCAGGGTTGCTATGCAGAGGCAGGCAAGGGCAAACCCCCTCTGAACGCCTCTTGCCTTGAAAACCCTACGTTGTTTTTTACTTGATGGCAAAAAAAAGTGCCGTATATTGGCAGAAAGCCAGTGGGTTAATAGCTGATATTCATATAA
>NW_015200562.1:0-757 GCF_001447785.1 Gekko japonicus | reverse complement strand
GGACAATCGCACCCCCTCCTAGCCACGGGCTCTGGCGATCGTCTCCCAGAGGACTGGGAGAATGTGACTGCCATAGCGAGTGCTGAAACCAGAAGTCCCACTACCTTGCTATGTTAATTGTATGAATGAACTGCAACCTTGGTGGTACTTACTTTTTTCTAACACAGCGTTGAGAACATATTCAAGTTCTTCAGCACTTATCTCCATATCCTACGGATGAAGAAATGAATGCAGCTTTCACATTTATGTGTTCCATATTAGAGCTACTTTTCATTATTTATGTTTTTAAAACATTTCTCCTCCTTCACCGTTCCCAGTTCTCTCTAGGTGACTAACAATCATTAAAAGCTAATAATAGTTATCATTAAAAATAAAACAAATAATCATTAAAGCAGCTGTATGAAGTCAGTCTGATATACACCATTTATTGCTCTTTTTCATCTACTAGTGAAACATCATGGTAAAATGACAGGCCTTACAGCATTTCCTATACTGAAGGAAAGAGGAGCATAGGTGGATCTCCTGAGGGAGGCTATTCCACAGAGCCCAAGAAGTGACCAAAATGCTCAGCTCTGTATTCTCACCTCACAAATACTGGGAACCTTTGTGACGATCCTGACAGGTGGGGAGAGGTACTTCCTGTGATATGTGAATTCCAGGCCACCAAAGGCTTTAATGTCAGCAAATTGGACCTGACAACTCCCCTGGCAATCAATGCAGTTGGAGCGGAACCACACAATCAGTATTGGTGCCCTCC
>NW_015200561.1:0-770 GCF_001447785.1 Gekko japonicus | reverse complement strand
GTGATCCTGGATTTCATAGATTTATATAGTCACCTTTCTGCCTAATGAGGGCACAAAAGGTACATTTACATTTAAAAAGAAATAAAACCATATAAGACATATTTTTTAAAATCTCAAACCAATAAAATCCTATGAAAGCAAACCATATCTAAAAAACAGAAATCAACAAAATCAGCACGCAGCCATCAGTTTAAGTAGAAACCCTAGAAATTGTTCAAATCTTAAGAATCAGAAGGACAAAGGAATAATATTTTCATAACAGCTGCAAGGTTAGCAAAACCAGAATCCACTTAAAAAAACTGAACTATAAAATCTGAACTCTAAAATATAAATATTGAACTATAAAGGAATTAATAAAGACTAAACCATAAAAAAACAGTAAGGTAAATGCAGACCAATTATGCAGTTAAGGAGGAACACTGACAAGTAGCCCAAACTGTACAATATATATAGATTGCAAACTCCATCTCCTCTTGCACCACAACTGGTGTTGCCTAGGCACTAAAAACTAGGTACTTTTTAACAGGATTACTACTAATGTTAGCGAAGTGTTCTCTTGTCACCAGCCTCAAAGAGGGGATAAGACACTGTGAATGAAACGTTAAATGTTTTCCTGCCCTATAAATGTTTGTTTCTTTCCCCCTTGTCCAATAGGGTTCATACCCTCCTCCAATGATATCCTAAGATGCGACACCGCTTATACGATGCGTGCAGAACGTCCTGATTTAACAGAAGTCTTCAAGGATATTTCCAACAACGGCTGCTAGCAA
>NW_015200560.1:0-776 GCF_001447785.1 Gekko japonicus | reverse complement strand
TGATCATCTTTTTAAAGTCAAAGAACAACTCCAAATACCTAGTATAAAGCTATATCTGTATTGACCCCTGGGCACATGAGCTGAAAGTTATGCACAAGGTTCTTGCAGTTCACCATCTCCTGGCTTTTAACTACACATAGCCAACCCAAATTCTGTCAATGCAAACCTGGGGATCCAGAATGAATCTGCTGTTTTGTGGAGCTGGTATGCACTTTGCCTTTTGGAAACAGCAGTCACTGACAATACGAGAACTTGCTGCGCTGGGCCAGATCTGATTTAATCTACTGCAATGTGTTTGGACAGTGTACAGCCCATGCAGTGGGAAAGTTTAATTCAGGGCACAGTGTTTGTGGCTGCTCCCACAACCTAGTAATTGGTGTTCTGCTTCTGTAGATGGTGATTCCAGTTTTAGCCACCATGACTAATAGGCCTCACCCACTTCTACTTCTTTTTTTGCAATTTGTGTGTGTGTCCATGCCTCGAAGTCATGGTGACCTCTGGTGATTCCTACTGGGGCCTGGAGGACGTTCAGAGAAGTGGCTTGATAGCCTGCCTCTGCCTCCCGGCCCTGGTAGTCTTTGGAGGTCTCCCATTCAAAGGCTTGCCAGGGTGGGGCCCTGCTTAGCTTCCATATCTGAAGAGATCGAGCTTGCCCAGGCTATCCAGGTCAGGGCGGCCTCACCTACTTCTTGACCCAGTGGGAGGGGAGAGCAGGCCAAAGCCAGAGTGCCGGATCCATACAGATGTTGTCTGGGGAAGCAGTTCTCAGCTGAACA
>NW_015200559.1:0-767 GCF_001447785.1 Gekko japonicus | reverse complement strand
TGGAGGCCCAGATCACCAGTGTTGTCCGGTGGGCATTATTCCAACTGCATCAAGTCAGACAACTGGCCCCCTATCTGTCTCACCCTGACCTTGCCACAGTAATCCATGCAACGGTCACCGCCAGGCTAGACTACTGTAACTCGCTTTAGGGCTACCCTTGAAATTGACCCAGAAGCTCCAACTGGTACAAACTACGGTGGTGCAGGTCCTTACGGGGACCCTATGAAGGGCACACATGCATCCAGTGCTGCATGAACTGCATTGGTTGTTGGTGGAGTACCAGATCAAATTCAAGCTTTTGGTGCTTACCTTTAAAGCCCTTAACAGTGAGTGACCTATGTTCCTTCAGGAACGCCTCTCCCAGTATGTCCCCCAAAGGGCATTTAAGATCTGCTGATAAGAATCTTCTGGTGGTCCCCAGCTTGAAAGACATCCAGCTGGCCTCGACTAGGGCCCAGACTTTTTCTGCCCTTGCCCCAGCCTTGAGGAACTCTCTGCCAAGTGACATCTGTGCCCTGCCTGACTTGTTCGTTTCGCAGGGCGTGTAATGCAGAAATGTTCTGTCAGACCCTTGGTTGAGGCCAGTGATGGTTTTTTTTTCCATTTGCCTGGCTCCCTCCCATCCATAACTGAATGCTGGCATTGCCATCTGTCTTTAAAACGTTTCTGAAATGTTTTAACGTTTTGAAGGTGTTCTATATTGCATTTTCTGGTTTTAATTGATTTTATGATGTAATTAACTAAATTGTTGTAAACTGCCCTGAGCC
>NW_015200558.1:0-815 GCF_001447785.1 Gekko japonicus | reverse complement strand
CATGACTAAACGCCGAGGCACACGGAACAGTGTTTCCTTCCCACCGAAGGGGTACCAATTTAAATACTAGCAATTTCTTGCTTTCGAACTGCTAGGTTGGCAGGTGGAACTAGAGGCGGGAACTCACTCCGTCATGCGGCACACCCAGGTCTTGAACAAGAGACAAGATAGAGGAGCTTAATAACGCACTTTCATTTCCAGCATGCCCAGCTTTACTCTTCCACCAGGAAAGGATAAGTGAGTTTTGAAAATAACAGGAGAACAAAGCGAGTCTGCCAGCACAGAGCTAAGGGAACCGGTAACTAATTAATATCATGGAGAGAACCGTTTCAACGTCGGACAAAAAGAGGCATCACCTCAGAACACAGAGAAATATTTCAAGAATGCTCGCCAATTATATAGCTCTCTGTTACTTAAGGCATTTCCCCCCCCCTTCTGTTGGAAACAAAAAAGCTCTCATAAGGAGAAGCGGTAGGAATAATTCCTTATGTACAATTCATTATGCAAAGCGGGTGAGGGACAGAGAAACGAAATCGCTTTCCAGGCTCTCATTCTGGGTTTAAACTACAGGAGAAATTACAACACAAACCAAAATGACAAAGCCTCTGCCGAAACCGTCCTCGGGAATCGGTTTTTCTTTTATTCAATTTGCAAACATCACGGCCGCGATTCCAAAAACACCAATCATACAGTGCCGTTTCGAGGGCCTTTACAGAAAGGAGAAGGGCTTTGGGAGGGGGAATCAAACGAAAGCTCACAGTGTCCTGAACATAAGTCAAAGAAACAGTTCCCACCACCAAAAACACCAGGGACAT
>NW_015200557.1:0-770 GCF_001447785.1 Gekko japonicus | reverse complement strand
CCTGCCCTGCCCTCGATAGCCCAGGCAAGACCTATGTCATCAGATCTTGAAAGCTAAGCAGGGCCAACCCTGGCAAGTATTTGGAAGGGAGATCTCCAAGGAATACCAGGGTCGGGACTCGGGACACAGAGGCAGGCAATAGCAAGCCACCTCTCTGAAATGTCCAAGCCTCACTAGGGGTTGCCAGAAGTTAACCATGACTTCCAGGCATATACACACACACAAATACTCACAAAATAAATTATTGAAACCCTCAGTAACAGAACCCCAATGAAAAAGCATGGTTTATTATTACTTATTTACAGAATTTATATCCTGCCTTTCTGCCAAGGCTCCATCAGGTTCAAATCCCCACTGTCATGGAAGCTTGCTGGGTGATCTTGGGCCAGTCATGCACTAGTCTACCTTACATGGCTGTTGTTTGAGGAGAAAATGGAGAAAAGGAGATCACCATAAGCTACTTCGTGGTCCCCACTGGGAAGCGAATAAATCGGACTCTGATTGCTGCTAACAGAAGGCCTCTTGGAAACCTGTACATACACTCTGCATCTAGAAAATGTACAGGCCATAAATATAAACAAATTCTTTTCTGAGATTTATAAATGGACACCAAGGCCAATCTTTTAAAAGATGCATGAGAAAATTACATTATAAAAAGCTGGCGATCTAAGCCAAGGAAGCATAAAGCCACAAGAATGCAAGTCAAAGGGGAGTGGAATTTTCACATCTGTGAGGAAATATTTATGGTGTAAATGAGTTCATCAATAATA
>NW_015200556.1:0-765 GCF_001447785.1 Gekko japonicus | reverse complement strand
TTATTCCTGTTTGATCCTTGTACCTGTTACACATCTTCATTATGATGTATGATAAATTACTGCTCACTCTCTACCTATATGTATGGACTGGTAATTTCCATTTTAGTTTCTGCCTTTGCCTTGACTCTAATTGGCCCTTCCTGGTAACTAACTTCCCCCATCCTTTCTATATGTAATGGCTGAGGAAATTCTGTTTCACTGTATCTGAAGAAGTGGGTGTGCACATGAAAGCTTATACCTTGAATAAAACTTTGTTGGTCTTAAAGGTGCCACTGGACTCAAACTCGACTTTCAGCACTATTTCATCAAGGATGACTACTTTAAGTTGGTAACGCACCAGAAAAATTGCTGCCACATTGTGGCTGAAAAATAAAAAGAAACAGGACATGTATAGTACAACCATAAGCAGAATTATACCCTTATAAACCCATTACAGGTTTAGAAGGGTGAGGCTCTGCTTAGTATTGCTCTGGTAATTCTTAGGTGCTGGTGTCCAAGTCACTGACTTGGCTATATCCAAAGAGAACCTGCTTTGAGGTTCAGAACAGGTTTGAATGTAGTGTGTGGGAATGAGCAGAAATACTACAGATGGAAATACTACAGTAACACACACTTGTAGTACTCGGGACTAGTGCGATTGAAAAGACAGGCTACTTGAACTGTCAGTAACCACGAGAAAGGAATAAGAATGAGAAAGGAGTAAGAATAAAGAACAAGCCACCATAGAAAATCCCAGTTCCAGGCTTCCGGTCTAGCTAAGATGGA
>NW_015200555.1:0-762 GCF_001447785.1 Gekko japonicus | reverse complement strand
CCCTTTCCTCTGCCGCCCCACCAGCCACACTCCAGTCACCTGGAGCTTTCTTCTAGAGCTTGTTGTATTTCTTCCCACAATGGGCCTTACTCCTAGTATCAAATATAAGTGTTTAGTTAAACTTTCACTCAGTCAGCTTATAAACATCAGACTTCCTAAATTTATACTGAGGTTTGCAGTGGGTTAAATTTTGCTCACACTGAAAATGCTGGTGTTCTTTGGGAAGGGACTCCAACATTGCAACCACTTGTGACTTGAATGACATTATAAGAATTTCTGTGGTCCATTACTAAAAATATATGGAAGGCCTAAGCAACGGCACAGTAATACCTATATTTTTATTAGTAAAGAAAGTACATTTGTGATCGATTATCAAACATTAACCTCCCTCAAAATTTTATTACTCGTATTTCTAAAAATCTCCAACCATCTGTAGGTTGAATACTGTTGTAAGGAGGGGCCAGTTAGCTGTAGTTGCTAAGTGCAGTGGACTCTGATCTGGAGAACTGGGTTTGATCCCCCCCCTCCTCCACTTGCAGCCAACTGGATGACCTTGTGTCAGTCTCAGTTCTCTTAGAGCTGTTCTCTCAAGAGCTATTCTCTTAGAGCTCTCTCAGCCCACCTACCTGAAAGATTGTCTGTTGTGGGGAGGGGAAGGGAGGGAGATTGTAAGCCACTCTGAGACTTCAAGTGAAGGGTGGGGTATAAATCGAGCTCCTCCTCTTCCTTCTTCTTTTTTTTGGATATTTTTAAACATACAAA
>NW_015200554.1:0-688 GCF_001447785.1 Gekko japonicus | reverse complement strand
GCTGCAACTTGACTGCACTTCCCCACCACCACCACCACGTCTAGGTAACCAAGGGGTCTGCAACTTATGGCTCCAGAGCCAAATGTGGCTCAGTATAGAACCAAATATGGCTCTTTCAAAAATAAAACAAAATCTTGATGTTAAGATAGTATTGTAGGGCCTGGTGGGATGCTAGAATAACCGACATTTGAAGGGAGATGTTTGTGAGACAAAAGGGATTCTGAGAGATGCTTTAGAGAAGGGGAGATGACAGAAGTGAGCAGCTGCCAGTAATCCAAGGGTGACCCATGTGCAGATTTGTGCCAGTGCGCTAAAGCAAATACACAAGGTGCTCCCGTATACATTTATAACTTATTTTGAGACCTTCTGTGAGCCCCTTCCTAATAACAAACTCACAACAACCAGTGTTTTGTCTGCAGGAACTTTATGAACATGGTCATTTATCAATAATGTTTAATTGTATAGTTTCAGTTATACAAACGGGCACATCTTATACTGTCTCCTTGTGGATGCGGCTTGGTTGCTGATCTCCTAGTTAAGCTGTTTCCTAGACAATGTGGAATGCAGATCGAAGCATTACTACACAGGATCATCCTCTCGCTATCCTGCCTGGCTTGTGTCATTCTGATCCTAGGTAAATATGACTGCCCTTGAAACCTTATGCCTTGGGTTGTCAACTTCCAGGTGG
>NW_015200553.1:0-775 GCF_001447785.1 Gekko japonicus | reverse complement strand
CATCGTGGCCTCTGTTGTTTTGAACATACATGAATGTCCATGCAGACTGGTCCTGTTCTTGAGGACATGGTTGGTTTCCCTGGAGACCAGTAGCTGAAAAGCCAAGGAGCCAATAATCAGTTAATGATGGGTGTATATTTATTTTCTGCAGTATAGGTCATGCGGTACAGACGTAGCAGTAATTAAACTTTTACCATACTTCTCTCTCCCACCCATTCATAAATCAAATACATTATTTATATTTTTCTTCTTGTTTCCATAAGAACTAGAAACTTCATTCTGAGTTCTGCTCAAGAACTGCTGATGAAAATGTAGCACGGCGAAAGGGGCCTAAGCCCCAGCAAAGACCACCAGATCAATGGGAGAAGAAGAAAATTTATTGGCGCCAGGTTCAGTCAGCGAAGAATGCTTTAAACAGACTGAACCAAGGGAAACGCAGGTTCCAGGCTTTTATACAGCAACAAGGTTACACTTCACATCTTATATCATCAGAGTGGAATTCTCCACTAACTAGGCTTATTTTTCCCGCCCAAAACAAACAAGCTTACTTCTGTCCCTAATGGCTGGAATGTGACCAGCAACTATTCCCTTATATGGTCAAAGAGTCATTTGAATCATAAATGCCTGCTTCACTCCCCCCTTTCGATCCTTTCTCTGGGACAGAGAGAGTGACCGATCAATATCATGACACAGTATTTGTTCTTTTTCTGGAGTGTGTGTACTGACAAACAGTACTCTTCTTATTAGACCTGTGGAAGGATTTGTGCATTATTGT
>NW_015200552.1:0-878 GCF_001447785.1 Gekko japonicus | reverse complement strand
ACTTCATCACTGTTGCATACACCCAAGTCTCCCTGAATAAAAAGGCCAATATTGTAATGCCCCTGTATAGATCGATGGTGTGGCCTCATTTGGAATAAGAACATAAGAACACAAGAGATGCCAATATTGGATCAGGCCAAAGGCCCATCCAGTCCAACACTCTGTATCCCACAGTGGCCAGAAATACCAGTGCCATCAGGAGGTCCACCAGTGGGGCCAGGACATTAGAAGCCCTCCCACTGTTGACCCCCCCCAAGCACCAAGATGACAGAGCATCACTTGCCCCAGAGTCCCTATCTATACCTTGTGGCTAATAGCCACTGATGGACCTCTGCTCCATATGCTTATCTAATTCCCTTTTGAAGCCGTCCATGCTTGTAGCTGCCACTATTTCCTGTGGCAGTGAATTCCAAGTGTTAATCCCTCTTTGGGTGAAGAAGTACTTCCTTTTATCTGTTCTAACCCGACCGCTCAGCAATTTCATGGAGTGCCCACGGGTTCTTGTATTGTGAGAAAGGGAGAAAAGTACCTCTTTCTCTACCTGCTCTTTCCCATGCATAATCTTATAAACCTCAATCATGTCACCCCTCAGTCGTCGTTTCTCCAAGCTAAAGAGCCCTAAGCGCCTTAACCTTTCCTCATAGGGAAAGTGTTCCAACCCTTTTATCATTCGAGTTGCCCTTTTCTGCACTTTTTCCAAAGCTATAATATCTTTTTTAAGGTGTGGTGACCAGAATGTGTACAGTTCTGGTCACCTTGTCTCAAAAGGACATGGTAGAGCTGGGAGAAGTACAGAGGAGGGCGATGAAGAGGATGAGGGGATTGGAGCGCCTTCCATGTGAGGAAAGGCTGAGGAGTCTGGGAATTTTCAGTTTAGA
>NW_015200551.1:0-810 GCF_001447785.1 Gekko japonicus | reverse complement strand
GGACTCCACAGCTTAGAGGGAGTGTTGCAACCTGAGAAGTCAAACGCTGAGCTTGCCTGCCGGCAGCCATTCAAAACCTCTCCTTCCTCCAAATGAAGATGAACAAACCCCCCCAATGCCTTGAAAGAACATTTATTTTGACGATGATGATCTTTTGTTCCTTTTCCATCTGTATTCATCGATTTGCTGCGTTTATACCTTGCCTTCCACCCCAAAGGAGCTTACGCCCTTCTCTCTTCCATTTTAGCCTCACAACAACCCTGTGAGGTCGGTTTGGCTGAGAGTCTGCGACTGGCCCAACGTCACCCAGCAAGCTTTCGTGGCAGGGCAGGGATTCGAACCCGGGTCTCCCAGATCCTAGCCCTAGGCAGGGGCTCAAATAACGGAATGCTCCTAGGGGAAATGTCTAGGCTGTAACCCTGTGCCCTGACGCACTAGCTTTCCATGTGTAGAGGTGTCTTTATTTGCAGAGGTTCATTTGCCAGTTTGGTGTAGTGGTTAGGACTGCGGTCTCTAATCTGGGAGCAGCTGCTGGTGTGACCTTGGGTCAGTCACAAGTTCCTTCAGAGCTGTTCTCTCTGGAGCAGTTCTCGAGAGAGCTCTCTCAGCCCCACCTCCCTCGCAGGGTGTCTGCTGTGGGGAGGGGAAGGGAAAGGAGACTGTCAGCCGCTCTGAGACTCCTTCGGGTAGTGAAGGGCGGGGTATAAATCCAATCACCTCTTCTTCTTCTGCACTTTTATCACAAGGTCGGCCGTCCCCACTGTAAGAACATAAGAACATGAGAGAGGCCAGTGCTGGATCAGGCCAATG
>NW_015200550.1:0-777 GCF_001447785.1 Gekko japonicus | reverse complement strand
GCTCCTGGACTCTTGCTCTTTTCTCCTGACCCTGGATAGGGTACCCTGTGGCAGTGTTCAAGACAAATTGGGACTCCCCACTCGGTTCATTTTATTCAGCGGTTTGACTCAGGAAGCATCATGCATGCAAACCTCATTGATACTCACGGCCCAAAAATCCGCCATGCTCCCGATGGACTGGAAGGAGATCCTGTTGTCGGAAGAAGATTGTAAGAAGAGGTCAGACATGACTTTGGTGTAATAGTAGGCATTCGAACTTGTCATCCCGTAGGTCACTAGGGAGAAAAACAACAGCAACAACAGAAAATGAGTCATAATTAGTTCCTGTGATTTACTCCACATTAAGCACTGGCTTCAAATAAGCAGGGGTTGGTATAGAAAAGCTATGTCTTTTACCGAAGCAAATTCTACCAGCTAAGAATGTATTAGGTCCGAACGACAGGAAAATCTTCATCAGACAGTATTCATCTAAGGATACTGAATCAGAAATTCTACAACAAAGTCAATATCTGGACTGCTCCTGTGCTGATAGAAATAGGTAAGGTACCCAGCTCTTGAGAACTGAATAGACAAGATACAAGAATATGCAGTTATGGCAAAACTGACAAACTACATTAACCAAAGACCAAAAGATTAATTCAAAAATGACTGGTGAGTTTTCTATAACTATTATAGCCAATCTCTCTAGTTATACATCTGAATGGTCTTATATGATAATACTATAAGATAGTTTTAATATGAAATATAAAAGCAGGCTGAAGTTAAACCCGGCGAAGA
>NW_015200549.1:0-855 GCF_001447785.1 Gekko japonicus | reverse complement strand
TGGTCTGATCAAGCAGGGCTTTTCTTATGCTCTTAGGATGCTGCACTAGATGGGCCACTGGTCTGATCCAGCAGGGCTCTTCTTATGTTCTTAATGACCTCCATGTTCAAAGGCAATAACTCTCTAAATACAACTGCTGGAGGGCAACCACAGGATGAAGCCTCTGTGAACCACAGGATAACCACAGGATGCAGGCTCTCAGTCTTTCATCTGGGGCCATTTGGTTAGTCACTCTTGGAAATGGAATGCTAGACTGGACCGACCTTTGGCCTGACCCAGCACCGCTGCTCTTTTATTCATACAGTTTGTACAGAGAATCAAAAACTGAGATGAGAAAGAACCAGGTGTTGGTCTGAAGCAGGAGAACAAAGTTTGGTACCTTGAAGACCAACAAAGTTTTCTTCAAGGTATGAGATTTCATTTGCATGCACACTTCTTCGGATACAAGAACTGTTCAGTTCTCTGCTTCTTTGGGAGCAGAGGTCCATCAGTGGCTATTAGCCACAAGGTATAGATAGGGGCTCTGGGGCAAGTGATGCTCTGTCTTCTTGGTGCTTGGGGGGGTCAACAGTGGGAGGGCTTCTAATGTCCCTGGCCCAACTGTGAAATCTCTTGATGGCACCTGGTATTTCTGGACACTGTGTGACACAGAGTGTTGGACTAGATGGGCCTTTGGCCTGATCCAACATTGGCGTCTCTTATGTTCTTATGTACAATGACGTGGAAGTTACCAGTCCATAGTAGGGTTGACCAGGTCCTATCTGCAATCAGCGGGGTGCTCCCGGGTCCTGCCCGGTACCTTCTGAAGTGTGCAGCACAATAATGTCACTTTAGTTTTTGGGCAAAACTCTATGG
>NW_015200548.1:0-945 GCF_001447785.1 Gekko japonicus | reverse complement strand
CCCTGCTTAATGTGTTGCTGTCACAGTCACTCCAAATATGAGTCAAGAACCCTCTGGTTTTGGGTGCTATTATGGATTGTAGAATGGGAACGCGTCAGAACGGACAGCAGAAACATACTCAGGAACTTCAGTTACACAAGTACCACTAAAACAAACAGTAATTTCACAAGAAGATAACCATGTTAATTCTTTTTCTTATTTTATACTTTTCAAAGATTGCACGATTGATCTGAAACCCCCCCCCAACCCAAGCAATTAATCCATTATTCATGTTATTCAGCATGTTTGGGGAGAGCGGTATTTGGGATTTCAGCTTCAGACACCACAATGTCTTCCTCTACCTGTAGCTGCTAATGTAAATTCTAACCACAGGCACTGCCGTCCCAAATAAATTTCCTTCAAAATGGCTCCCAATCACACCAACAGAACCTGCAGAACAAATTGTTGGGTTTACAGTTACACACTTTGTTTCTTGGCTTCAGAATCGATACTGGAACATCAAGAGAAACAGTATATGAAATGAGTCACGGACTAAAAATAAAGAGAGGCCTCAACGGCTCTAAGAGCATTGATTTGACTTTGACTTTGCCCGGAGCATAACTGAAGCTCAAATACTTTGGCCACCAAATGAGAAGGGAGCACTCACTGGAGAAGACCCTGATGCTTGGAAAGATTGAAGGTCAAAGAAGACGGGGACGGCAAAGGATGAGATGGTTAGACAGTGTCATCGATGCAACGAACATGAAGTTGAGCCAACTTCAGAGGACGGCAGAAGACCGGAAGGCCTGGAGAGAGCTCGTCCATGGGGTCGCGAAGAGTCGGACTCGACTGTGCGACTGAACAACAACAACAACAAAGAGCCTGTCTATAAAGGCGAAATGGGCAACAGTGGAAAATGTGACAGGCAAGGCCAAAGGACTGGTGGCGGGAAACGGAAGCCAGGTC
>NW_015200547.1:0-789 GCF_001447785.1 Gekko japonicus | reverse complement strand
GCCTTGGGCTACTAGGCAGTCCAGTTCCGTGTTGATTTTAGGCTTGACCGCCAACGGAACCGTCCTGGCATGCATTCGGATCGGGGCCACCTTGGGGTCTAGATGCAGGGACACCGGAGGGCCCGTATAGTGGCCCACAGAGTCATCGAAGACAGCATGAAACTCCCGGCATATCCCCTGGAAATTCTGGGTTGTACACCCCTCGACCGAAATCCCCAGGGGCTCAAACCAGGCACGACCCAGCAAGCTTACCAGGTCGCCCTCTACCACAATCAAGTCCAAACGGCTCTTGAATTTCCCGTATTGTACTCAAAAAGTCCCGACCCCCTTAATCGGCACCCGGTTTCGCTGAAAGTCCATGAGTGTCACCGGAGATGGGCGCAAGCGGGGTCCCCCCTTTGGGCATAAGTGCTTAAGCGTCGCCTCAGAGATGATTGAGGCTGCGGAACCAGCGTCTATCTCCATAAGGCATGGGGACCCCTCAATTGTTACAGTGGCTAGGATTTTCGGGGTGGGCAATTTGCCTGGGAGTTGCAGTACCTTTTCCGCTGTATGTGTGAGGTGGTAGAGGTCCTCAGCCACTGCGTTGTCCTCGAAGTGGGCCTACGCTCTGTGACGTGGTGGCTGAGTTCGGTTGGTTGCTTTGGAGCGACATACCCGGGTGATGTGGTCGGTGCACCCGCAGTTCTGACAGTTGGCATCTTGGAACCTGCAAATTTTCCTGTCATGCCTGTCTCCACAGCTGGCACACTCTGGGGCAGCTGAGCCGGGATGCTTGCGGGCGGAGCT
>NW_015200546.1:0-807 GCF_001447785.1 Gekko japonicus | reverse complement strand
AGCAATAAGAATAGCTAAGATTGGATTAACGCACCTGGTAAGACCTGTGCAGTGAGTGAGGTTTTTGACTGGGCTCTTGAGAAACGGCTGTTGAAGCAAAGATGCGAGTGTGCCTAGGACACTGCAGAGGAGTTTGTTCTTGGTTGTTTCATGCTGATAACCCAACTGGGGCTTAGTGGCCAGGTTCCATGCTACCTGTTCTCTGAGTTCTTTTCCTAAATCTGCCCTACGCTTACTGATAAAGACTGACTTGCAGAAATATTTTAGACTTAAAGAACATGCCACGTAATTGACTCATGGTGCTCCCATCCAAGGCAAGAGATTACAGTTTAATCCCAAGCAAACTAATCAAAGCTACAAGGAGACTTCAGCAGAGTCATTGTGAGTTGCTGCAAGGCCAACAGCCACCAAAGGAAACAGATCACTGCAGGAGTGACCTACACGAATGTCATCCAACAACTTGCCCCTCTGGGGCTTGCTGCTGCGCCCAGTGACTGCTTGCATTGTGTTGGAGGTGACAGAGAAGTTCTGTCTGGGACTTTTTGAAAAATAAAATAGTTCTTTTTTTCAGCTTGCCAAGATTTAATTTCCCCATGTTTGCTGATCATATCTTGATACAGTATGAAGTCATTATTTTTCCTCTCATGTTTGTTATGATAGGTGTCAGCCAGGCCTCTTGACTGGTCCTGGTTGCCATGAGAAGGGGTTGTGTGTGTGAGAAATGTCTACTTTCATTTCTGCTACTTCTCTAATGCCCTAGTGATCTCTGTGAGCCTAGCCATATAACCTTGAATGCCTGGTGTCTTC
>NW_015200545.1:0-830 GCF_001447785.1 Gekko japonicus | reverse complement strand
CAGCTTGAATGCTGCCTCCTTCCAAGATTTAGCTGCAGCAACCCGAGCTAGGAAAGTCAAGTGACAAAATATACACTGCAAGAAACTTTTGTAAATGAATGTGTTCTGTTTATAACTATCATTCTATAAAGTCCATTGTGTATTCTTATAACATCCTAATCAGGTATATATATTCAGTACATTTGGTATAACAGTAACATACAGTTCATACACTATAACAACTACCAGTCAATTTTGCACCAGAAGAAAAAGAAGAAGAGGAGATTGGATTTATACCCCGCCCTTCACTACCCAAAGGAGTCTCAGAGCGGCTTACAAACTCCTTCCCCTTTCCTTCCCCACAACAGACACCCTGTGAGGTAGGTGGGGCTGAGAGAGCTCTTGACAGAAACTGCTCTTTTTCAAGGACAGCTCTTATCAAAACTCCGGCTTGCCCAAGGTCATCCAGCCAGGTGCAAGGGGAGGAGTGGGGAATCAAACCCGGTTCTCCCAGATTAGAGTCTGCACACTTCACCACGACACCAAACTGGCTCTCCAGTATTTTAAAAGTCATGCAAAACTGACTGGTAGTTGTTATATTGTATGGACTGAGTGTTATTGTTATACTGAATGTACTGGATATATGTACCTGATTAGGATGTGATAATACCACACGATGCACTTTATGGTTATAAACAGATCACGTTTAATTTACAAAAGTTTCTTGCAGTGTATATTTTATTCGTTACTTGACCTTCCAAGATTCAGGTAAGATCCTCTCAACTGAGGAGTTATTCACCGTCCTCTGGAGTGTGATGAGCACTGACCCGTGGACTTAGGGATGCCAACCT
>NW_015200544.1:0-798 GCF_001447785.1 Gekko japonicus | reverse complement strand
ACCTGTCTACCATCCACCTCAAAAAGTGGTCGTACAGCTTTGCACAACAGCTGTGATAGTAGATTTCATTTCCTTGTCTTCTGAGGGGCTTTTGCATCATTAGGCAGATTTGTGGATGGTTGGGTCAGGTAGTTATATTGCATGAGGCAGAAGCTACAAAAATGCATGTGGATAGCCCTGACCTGGATAGCCCAGGCAAGCCCGATCTGATCAGATCTCAGAAGCTAAGCAGGGCCGACCCTGGCAAGAACTTGGATGAGAGACCTCCTTGAAATACCGGAGGCAGGAAGCAGGGGCAGGCTTTATTCAGCCACCTCTCTGAATATCCTCCAATCCCCCAGGAGGGGTCAGTCACCAGAGGTCGCCATGGCTTCCAGGTGCACGCGCACACACACACAAAATACAGGAAAATACCCCCCAAAAAATGCATGTGGATGAACTAATGTCCATAACATAGACGTGAACACACACCAAATGGTATGACTTGTTTAAACACACATTGTTTATAATCACTGGCTGATTGGTTTGCTCACTGTTTATTCATAGTTGGCCACTGAGACATATGCAGCAACAACAGGTCTATGGGGGAAGGTGGGAGAGGAGAACTCCCAACAGCTGTGTGAGAATGCATACGCAATTGCACTGTACTGTGTGGTGCTGTCTGAATATCAGTACAGTAACCCAAACAGGTTCAAATTGTTCACAAACAGCCAACCTGATCAACAACAAAAAGGTTTGTTCTCTCTTCTCAACCAGCGAGCAGATCACAAACCAAACCAGTGGGTGTTCAAGCATCTC
>NW_015200543.1:0-785 GCF_001447785.1 Gekko japonicus | reverse complement strand
GAAACAGGATTGCACTCATGGTGTTTTACCTCTTGGTCCTTGCCCCAGTATGGCATCTACAGGGCCTTGCAACTCCTGCAGTCTCAAGTAATGAGTTGTCCACATTGGGATTATTCTTTCTTCTGGTGAGTTTAGCATGATCTACTTACTTTAGAATACCACCTGTTGTTTGGGAGCTAGCATGGCAACAAGTTTACAGCTACCTTACTACCTTTCAGAATGTTTGGACCGGGACGAGAATATAACTTCACTCGGCCAAATGAGAAGGGTGAATATGAAATTGCAGAAGGAATCGGCTCCACTGTATTCCGGACAGTGCTGGTGAGGAAACGCCTGAAGTTGAGGAGCTGGAATTGTCCATCCTCTCTTTGAAGTCCCTTTTATTTTTTTTGCCTTCACCTTCAGAGCTTTCAGTTTCTCAATAAGCATTTTACACTCTGATGGTACATCTTGGGGGGTTTTCTTATTTCCTTCCTATTTTCTGTCTCTAAATTATGTTTGAGGATCTTTTACATGTCAGTTTGTGAGTCACTCTCTGTTTTTCCTCTTTTCCTTTTTTAAAAATGGTTTTCTTTCCCAGCTGTGGTAAAATGTGAAGCTAACAAAAAATTCCAGGCTTTATGGTCTGAGAGCATATAGTGAACATTGTTAAAGGTAAGCAGCTACCCAGAATGGATGGCAGACTTCTCCAAGGCTGTCCGTATCCCATCCGAACTCCTGGAAGGAAGAACAGATACAAGCCAAATGCATTAAGTAAGAATCCACCTGGACCTGCTTTATCATAT
>NW_015200542.1:0-775 GCF_001447785.1 Gekko japonicus | reverse complement strand
CTGTCCATGCTTGTAGCTGCCACCACTCCGCTTCTTGACCCTGTCTGGCCCCTCCCAACTCTATGATTCTATGAACTTCCTGGCAGGTGAAACTCAGAGACAAATGTCTCCTCCTCCAGATCTCAACGGATGGCAGAGCTCGTCTGGACGAGGGCAGTCCCTACCAGGCCAGCAGTCGTCCCTGCCTTGTGCGTTAAGAAACAGCTCAGTCACCTGGGAGTTCTTTCTGGGGGACACCAGGAGGACCAAGCTGTCTCTTCTGTGGCTGGCTCCAGAGGGGGTTGCAAGGCAAGGCCGCTGCCAAGTCCCGAAGGCCGCCCCGAAGGCAGTTGGAAGGAGCTGGATGGCACCTTCTGACAAAAGCTCCACCTGGTCTTGTCTCTCCCCTTTGTCTTCCAGAGACTCGCAACTGAACCACCTCATTATGCTCAGAATTGAGGGTGGGGGGGAGTTCGTTTGACACACTCCCAGGGCGTTCTTGATGGGCAGTATGGAGGCTCAGCTCCCTGCGAGCGACGACGATGAAGTGTCATTTGGGATGAATGCTGCCCAGAAAAGGTGGGATCTTGTGAGCAGGGGAAGTGTCCAAGAGTGGAAGAGGGGGAGACGCCACTCCTGGGACAGAGAACGGGGGAACTGCCCTGTGGTTACACCAGAGCCAGCTGGAAAGGGATATGTTGAAAAATGAAACTGGGCATGTGGCTTGATTTTCTAGTGTGAGTCCTTTGGGTAGGGTGCAATGCTCATTCTAAGCTGTGGAGTCTTCTGAGCAAAA
>NW_015200541.1:0-775 GCF_001447785.1 Gekko japonicus | reverse complement strand
CACACACACACACACACACACCATGTTCAACCGGAAAATTTTATTATTTTCAGAAAAAAAACAGAAAACAACAACAACTACAATAACAACAAACAATGTCAAACCCAACATAAACTACAATAGTGGAGTTCATACTTAGTCTCAACTTGACAATTAGAGTATAGTTGAATCTTAACATATTTTACACACCTGTGCTAGGTTTACCATCAACAACTTTTATATTCAAATCATTTTCAGGATTTCCATGCATTTCGTTCAGTCCATCTGTAAAATCTCACCCAAGAAAATTGCTCCATAGCTGTTGATGCCTGTCCACAGAAGAATCCCCAAGTTTTAACAAGATTGGGTCAAGGGGTCAAATTCTATGCCCCTCAAAGTTACCCTCATCCATCCTCCATTGCTTCCAAAGGGGAACCGCCCCCCCTTCCAGGGAACAAGCAAAGAGGCATGTTTGAAGCAACCACTTTTCAATGGCTGCCATGCCAAGAACCAACAACAAATCCAACAGAACCCGTGCTCCACCACAACCACAAGAAAATGTGGCAAGCCCACAGAACTAAGGTCAAACCAGAGAAGACCCAGAAGAACAAATTCAAGCCAGGGAATACCAATTGTAATCCTTAGAAGGCCAGCAAAACCCAGGGTCAATGTGGCAGTGGTATCCCAACAGAAACAATTTCAAGGCCAGCAGAATAATCTTACCCAAAGGGGGCCAGTTTTGCAAGACCAGCAATAGCAGTATCAATCCAGAGAAGCCCAGCAGAACAAATTTAGG
>NW_015200540.1:0-778 GCF_001447785.1 Gekko japonicus | reverse complement strand
GACCAATATCTTTCTGAACCTGATAGTGGCTATGCAGCTAACCAGGTGTGGGTCAGTTGGGCCTGGACAGCTCTCTGCACATTCTGTGCAGGCAATGATAAACAAAGCTGACAGAAGATCCTGGCTGTGTTTGGAGTCAGTATGGGTCTGCCAGAAAAGGCAGCCATGATCAGGCTGCCTAGCACAGCACAGCCATTTCATTGTGTTAGCATATGTAATGCTATGGCATAGATCAGTTGAAATAAATAAACTAGTCAAACCCAAGCTTTGGGGGGGGGCAAGCAACTGACTGTTCCCATTTTTAGCTGTAGGGCATTACTTTTCTTTACCACTCTCAGCTAATATACAAAATCCCTTTCCTTCCTTGATATTATTTCCTTGAAGATATTTATACAGTTTTAAATCCCCTTAATCTCCTTTTCTCTAAACTGTATAAATTAAGTTCCTGGCTCTTTCGTCCTGTGTCATATCAAGTAATCCTCATATCACTCAGTTGTCCAAATCACCATAAACTGAATTGTATGCATTGCATACAGCTACAGTTATATTTAAATTAAAAAGAACTTTACAAGAGGTGACAGTTTTGGTTCTGCCTGGTCATCTTCACCAGTTTTGGTGACAAAGCATTGGCCTTTTTTTTTGAAGAAAAAAGATCTGGAGTGAGCAATAATATTCCAAAATTCTCTGAAGTCTGACATTGTTTTCTGAAATATGTGTGGACACACAGAAACCATTCAACTATGTCTGTTGTGAAAAGGGGTTATGTGAGATACACTTG
>NW_015200539.1:0-780 GCF_001447785.1 Gekko japonicus | reverse complement strand
TCAGTCCCTTGGCTACGAAGAGGGGCTTCTGACTTGGGGGGGGAGGAGAGAGAGACACAGAGAGTCACATGGGAGATCAAAGAGGATGGAGCTGGCACCATTGAGCAACATAAACCTTCACATGCTCAGGAGACATATGAGAATTGCTCTGGTGCATCAGAACTAAAGGGCTTCTTGTGGTTTGTAGAAGAGGTTTAATATCATTTTTCTATACTACAAACCAAGCTGCTTGAGATATGCCTTCACGGTTCTCTGGGAAAGTTAAGTGTCTCTGTTTGGCTCTTGAAGGATGTTAACAAGGTAGCCTGTAATTACACTGGCTCAGTCTGTCCTCGGGGCTAATTCTTCAGGTAAACCCCAAAAGGACCTGAAGTGTTAGGCAAGAGTTCTGTCCGAGCACCCAGCCGAGGAGAAGGGGCAGCAATGAGTCCGTGTGAAGAACGAGCAGCAGCTGAGATCGGGAGAGAAAGGAAGACAGGCTGAGTTTTGGCTCAAGGATGTGGAGGTGCAGAAACGCCCGCTCTGGGGCAGCAAACCTGCTCCTCTGGGGGAATTCCTCCAGCTGCCGCCCTTGCTGAGCTCTGCCCGGATCTCGGTCACGGAAGCTAAGTAGGCTCCACCAGGGCCTCCTTCTTCTTCCAAGGAGAACCGACCCAAGGAAACCGCATCCCTCGGGACTCCTTCCCTCTCGGGGGAGGAGCATGGCGGAGGCGACAAGATGTCCTTTCTCCAGGGAAGAATCCCGGTTTCTTCCTGGCCCCAGATTCGAACTCCCCCTGA
>NW_015200538.1:0-786 GCF_001447785.1 Gekko japonicus | reverse complement strand
GTCGCATGGATCACTGTGGCCAAGTCCTTACGGTCGAGAAAAGGAACCAACTGCTGTACGAGCCGAAGATTATAAAAGGCCAATCTGGCAGTGGCTGCCACCTGGGCCTCCATTGTTAAGGAGGGGTCCAGGAGCACTCCCAAACTCCTAACCTCCAAAGCTGGCACCAAAGGCACCCCATCGAAGGTCGGAAGCGGGAGCCCTAACCCCGATCTGGTCCAACTCAAGCACCGGACCTCTGTCTTCGCCGGGTTTAATTTCAGCCTGCTCCGTCTGAGCCACCCAGCCACAGCTTGTAAAGACTGGTGCAGATCTTCTGGGTTGGAGTCCAACTGGCCACCCAACATCAACTAGAGCTGGGTGTCATCTGCATTTTGATGACACCCTAGCCCATACCTCCGGGCAATCTGGGTGAGGGGGCACATATATATGTTAAACAGCATTGGGGAAAGCACCGCCCCCTGCTGTTCCCCTAGCACTACCTGCTGTCCCCGACCTTGGAGAAAAAAGGCAAGCCATTGAAGGGCGAGCCCCTGGATCCCCATGTCCCCTATGATTTTTGTAACTATTTTTGAGAGTTTTGTGGCTAGATTGCACATCCTCTTATAACTCTTGATCTATAATGAAGTAACAACTGGACCAATTCTTATCTAATCAGCTCTCCATATTTCTTTATTTGTTGCTTGTACATAGCAGGAGATTGACAAATATCCTAACAGTGTGTGTCATAATCATTACTATGTTTCTTGAGTGAGATCTGCAGTTTTCTAGCTGCCATGAGCTTTA
>NW_015200537.1:0-813 GCF_001447785.1 Gekko japonicus | reverse complement strand
CAAGGCTCCATAGATTAGAGGGAACATTGCTGCCCTTAAAAGCTGACTCCTGTTGCAAATTCAGAAAGCAGGAAGGCCGGGGAAAGACTGGTGGGCCGTGGGACCAGAGGAAGGGCCGGTCTTGGAGACATTCCAGATTAAAGTGACGCCCACCTCCCAATATAGCTTGCTCCGGTTTCTACAGTACCTCTATAGTTCCATAGGGAAGCCATTCAGGTGGACCACCGTCAATGTTCCCTCTAAGCTGAGTTAGTGTGAGCTAGCTCTCAGTCTTTTAGCCTCTGGCTCACACATTTCTGTCTCCCCTCAGGAAGGAGGGCTCCAGAGCAAACTCATTTAGGCAGCAGCCCAATCCCTCGCTCACAGCTTTAATGCCAGCAGCTCACAAAGTAGGATTTTTGCTCACAGGACTCCACAGCTTAGAGGAAGCATTGGTTGCCATCCTCCCTGTGGTGCCTGGAGATCTCCCAGAATTTCAGCTGATCTTCAGACCAGTGTTCCCCCTAAGGTGAGTTAGTGTGAGCTAGCTCACAGTTTTTTAGCCTCTGGCTCATCCGTTTTTGTCTCTGCTCAGGAAGGGTGGCTCCAGAGCAAACTAATTTAGGCAGCAGCCAAATTGCTCTCTCACAGCTTTAATGCCAGGAGCTCACAAAGTAGGATTTTTGCTCGCAAGACTCCACAGCTTAGAGGGAGCGTTGGTCACCATGCGAGTCTGAAGCAGCAGAACAAAATCCGAGTCCAGGGCGCACCCCAAAGACCAACGAAGTTTAATTCAAGGCCTACACTGTCCTGCGCATTCTGAAGCGCCCCCTC
>NW_015200536.1:0-797 GCF_001447785.1 Gekko japonicus | reverse complement strand
GGTGGCTGATCTTTCCGGCTTCGGCTCGGCTTCCGGCTTCAGTTCTGACTGCTGTAGTCTTTCTTTCTCCCGCGGGGCTTCTCCTTCGGCACATTTAGGTGGCAGCTTTTCTAGGACGCGCGAATCCGCTCTCCCGGCCCCGGCTGTGTCCCTGAGGCTCTGCGCCTCTTCTGCTGCCGGGCGCCTCTTCTGCTGCCAGCAACGGCTGCTTCGATGTTTCACCGCAGGCCACCAGGGATCGCTCTTCTGGCTCTAGTCGCTGCTGCGCCGTCCGCCGTCTCCGCTTCCAGGACTGCCTCCGCCTCCGCCGTCTCTTCGTCTCGCCGTTCACCGCCATTGTTGTTCCTCCACCGCACACCACACACCTCATGAGAGGAGGGTGCCCCCTACCCTTCTAAGGGTAGGTACCCATTTATCTACTCGCAGTTTTATGAGGATAGAGCTGCACTGGTGGCTGCACTACGGAGGGAGTGAGCCGTGATGCCCGTTGGGACTCTTTGATTTAGACTCTTATAGGCTTCTGCTATGCAGTACTTGATGACAGTCAAGCTCAATGCTGAATTGGACATTTTCCTTCCTGTGTGCGTTGGTGATACATTCACAAACATGGCCTCCGTCCTTCTAAACGGAGCCGTCCTGTGGATGTAACATTTAACCGCCCTTCTCACGTCAAGAGTGTGCCAAAGTTTTTCCTTCAGATGGACTGGATTCGGAGAGAAGGATGGTAAGTCAATCTCCTGAGATCTATGAAAAGATGTGTTAAAAAAAATGAAAAGATGTGTTAATCTTGGGGCAAA
>NW_015200535.1:0-796 GCF_001447785.1 Gekko japonicus | reverse complement strand
TCCCCCGCTGGGGGTAGAAGATGGACTTGACAACCCTAGTAGAAGACCTCTACCTGAGACCCTGGAGAGCTGCTGCCAGTCTGAGTAGACAATACTGACCTTGACGGACCAGTGGCCTGAGGAATTATAAGGCAGCTTTTAAAGCATTTCATAGAAGAACATGAAGCCCAGTCAGGGACAGCCCATCATCTCATCCAGTGTGGCCCTCAGTCTCCTTGTGGCCCAGATCAGACTTCTTCCAGGTGAGGGCTGGAGATCTCTTGGAATTAATGTGGATCTCCTCTGTAGAAAATGGCTGTTTTAGAGGATGGATTTTATGACATTATACCCTTCTAAGGTGGTGCTGATCCTGGTATTGCTAAAGTTAAGGATTCTTCCTTAGAACTATGGGAAAAACAAGATTCGTTTTGCCAAGTAAGTATCTTGTTTTGTGTTATGAGCTTCAGCCCAGTCCCACTTCTTTTTCTGATGTGTGGGTTTAGGAGTGAGCTCTAGTGTCATGATCTGTGTAGGCCCCTGGAGATCTGTGCAGGACTGGCCCTAGTGAGGCCTAAGAGACCTGCCCGGGAGTGGGAAGCAGACAGCCTACAATCCCCACAAGGCTTTGCGCCAGCGGTAACCAATGGGGGTCGAGGAATTCTCTGAGGAGATGGTTTATATACTTGGTGGTCATTTAAACTGTGTTCTTTTCCTCTCTGCGGTTTGCCTCTCACAGAGCTAAGCTGAGGAGACAGGTCTGGGAGAAAGATCCTTCACTGGGGACAATATACAGGCAGAAGCCTGGCATAAGAGAGCT
>NW_015200534.1:0-788 GCF_001447785.1 Gekko japonicus | reverse complement strand
AGACTTAAACAGGCCTTTCCCTCCCCTAAGCACTTTTCCTTTTGGAAATTACGAAGTCTTTGGCACTGCATCCCTTCCCATCTTCGGAGCAAAGCTAAAAGGCTTAACTGAACAGCAGATTTTTCATCCTCTCTTCTTGACAGAAACAATCCTCTAGACTGAGGTCGGGCTCTTCACATTTCCTTTGGTCCCACAGGTTCTGGCTGACTTACCAAGGTCCTGGTTGTGGGCCTTCTCTTGGCCCTCCACATACAACAGGCTGTAGCCTTCCCAGAGCTTGTTCATGCCCACCGGGCATGGCGGGATCTGTTCCGACTGGCTGTGCTTCACCAAGGTGTAGCCGACGCCCACGCTGCGTCCGGGCATCCCTGGCAATCCGGAAGGGCCTGGCTTCCCAGCGATGCCTGAAAGAGAAAAGAAAGGGTCAGATCCTGCTCGTCTCTTTGCCGTGATGCTGGCAGGACGGGGGCTAACACAGATGAGGCTGTCCGCGTGAGCTGCGTGCTGCCACCACTCCCCCCTCCCTTTCCTGGCACTGCACAGGTGCTGCTCATCCATTCTTTTTCCTGCCAGATCTCTGACCCTTTCCCAGGCTTGGAAGGGGGGGAGGGAAAGGGAAGCAGGGCTTTGTTGCTGCCCGCAAATGATGGAAGCTTGCTGGCTCTCTGTACCTTTCCCTCCCTTGAAATGTTACTTTCGATAGGAGTGCCGCCTCTCTGGGGCTCTCCACGCCCCACACACCGAGTTCCTTTCCTTGCATCTTTCTGAACATAATTTAAGCTCTCATC
>NW_015200533.1:0-616 GCF_001447785.1 Gekko japonicus | reverse complement strand
GAAAACGGCTGCTTTGGAAGGTGGGCTTTGTGCCATTCTACCCTGCTGAAGTGCCTCTCTGCCTCAAACCTTGCCCGTCCCTGGATCTGTTAGAGTCTCTGGTCTGGTACAGCCAGAAAAAGCATTAATGACTCAGTAGAGTTAAAGTCATTAACTCAGAGGTTAAGATGCTGAGCTGCAGACTGGAAGGTCGGTAGCTCGGCAGTCCGAGACCCGAGTGATGCATGACGGAGTGAGCTGCCGTCTCTGGCTCCGGCTCCTGGCAACCTAGCAGTTCGAAAGCAAGACATTGCAAGTAGATAAATAGGGACCACTTCGGTGGGAAGGTAACAGCGTTCCGTGCGCCTTGGTGTTTAGTCGTGCCGGCCACGTGACCATGGAAATGTCTTCGGACAGCGCTGGCTCTTTGGCTTTGAAACGGAGATGAGCACCGCAACCCTAGAGTTGGATTCGACTGGCTTTCGAGCAAGGGAACCTTTACCTTTACTTTTTAGATTGCACAAGGCTCATCAGACACAGAAGCTGCACAGAGCCTCTTTAAGATTTCAGACTAATAAAGAAGTTTATTATACGGAACTCCATTCTAGATAGATTCAGGTGGGTTGCTGTGTTGGTC
>NW_015200532.1:0-778 GCF_001447785.1 Gekko japonicus | reverse complement strand
GATAGGGCCGAGGTGATAAGCGCACAAATTCTGGTAAAATTTACAAGTCAGAAGTACGTGGTCCGTTCCTTCAGTCTCCTTTAGCCCACAGGGACCTAACCTATCCGGGAATGGTATTTTTTTTAAAAAATCTCCCATATAACACAGCTGAGGGGAGCACATTAAAACGGGCCGGTGTGAAGAAAGTTGAGAAGACGCAAACAACCGTGATGTGTTATGCCGACAAAGTCTCCAAGGACTAGAAATTTCTTTCCCCAACATTCACTCTACTGGAAGCAATTCAAACGCCATCAGCACCAAGGAGCCATGCATTATTTATTTATTTGGCTTATATCCCGCCCTTCCACATGGCCTCAGGGCGGCTAACCAGAGGCAATTGCCATACATAACACTGAAACCAAATAAAACAATCAGATTACATTATACAATTAAAATCGGTGCTCACAACAATATATCATCCAAGACGGGGACTCCGGTGCAATGTTTCAGAGGTACTGCTGTCTCTTCTTGATCGGTCTACACTCTGTCCATTCTCCATTCCCAAGGCCAGTTTGCATCGCCAAAGATGGCAACGTGATGGTGGCACAGTGACGGTGGCGGCTCCTACTCGAAGGCCTGGCGGAAGAGCTCCGTCTTGCAGGCCCTGCGGAACTGCATAAAGTCCCGCAGGGCCCTGATCTCCTCCGGGAGCTCGTTCCGCCAGGTAAACAATGCATATTGTATCTCATTTCATGCGACTTTATCAAAATAGGTAGCGTTGAAATACCTATATAATATT
>NW_015200531.1:0-789 GCF_001447785.1 Gekko japonicus | reverse complement strand
AGGCAGGCAATGGCCAACCCCCTCTGAAGATCTCTTCCCTTGAAACCCCTTTTGAAAAATGTCCTGTCCCATTATTAAAAGTTTAATGGGATGTTATTTCCCAGGTTATGTTATTTACTTCCATGCCATGAAAAGCTTCAACTGTCAAGGTCCTCACATTAGCCCTCTATTAAAAGGCAGGACATTTGTCTCCAGTCGGCAAGCCTAGCAACTACAAAAAATCGCATAAGGTTTCTGCCTTTGTGTTTCACCCCCCCCCCCTTGCCTGTGTAAATGGAACTGACAGGCTTTAATTAGCTGATGATGGCCAGTAAAAAGGCCAATAATGGTGAGCGAGGATGTGAACCACAGGGGGTCTTCAGTCTTTTCACCCCCCCCTCCGTTCCTTGCATTTCTATGTAATTAGGTTTTAATTTAAAGGAAGGGAAAGGAAGGGGGGGAGCCATTCCCCCTTATCGACAAGGTGTTGCTTGGGATTGCACGAAAAACACACGGCGGGAGGCACAGGAACGAATAATAGGGCAGGCCGGCTTTGAATATAATTCCTGTTCTGGGTTGTTTCTCGGTTCTGGAAACCGAGCCGCAGAGTAGGATAAATCCTGAAATGACCGAGCATTCATTTATGAAAGGCAAAGTAGCGACGACTTGAGGGAGACTCTGCTAGGGGTTTGACCAATGCTTGAGAAAGTGAGGAACAGAGCCCAGGATTGGGGCCAAGAAAAGGGTAGCCTCGTATCCATCCGTAGATTAATTATTGTAGCCCCTTAGCAGGGCTATTTTTGGGCAGGA
>NW_015200530.1:0-786 GCF_001447785.1 Gekko japonicus | reverse complement strand
ACATCCCTTTCATTAACAGTTATTTTTAATAGATTCTAGCTAACTCAAGCCAAAACAAAATTAATTGTCCTCAAATCCATTTGCAGCTATTTGTAATAAACGTGCATATCTCTTTTCTTCTTCCCTGCTCCCCATGAGGATGTTAGAATTCAGGCTGCAACTTGCTACCAGAGTTTACCCCAAAGATATAATAAGTAATAGAAGCTCTTTCAACATTAGCCAAGTGACCATTTACTTCCTCTTAAGCTGTCTTGAATAGCTTTCAGGTATCTTCCATTTAAAAACTGGTACCAGCTTGTTTTAAAGCTAATGCAGTCCCTGTAACAAATGCAAATAGCTGATCAGAGATAACTTTAGATCCTTGCCTATAGGTCAGTTTAAGAGCAAGAGAAAGGTAAACCGAAGTAGATAATAATAATAATGTGGGCTCTCTCATAAAATCTGATGCTGGAATAAAATGTCATTGGTTTCTAAGGTACCACTGGATCTTTGAAGAGAGCTGAGCTCTTTGCAAAACAAAGCAAGGTGCTAAAAATACTCCATAACTGAAACCAGTTCAGTCACCAGTATGCTTGAGCTTATCCAATGGGTTTTAATTTTTTTGCTACAAAGAGTTCATCCTGGACAATGTGCTGCAAGTCAGAGCTATGAGTTCCCATCTGGTCCTAGAGGGGAATTTCAGATTACCGGTTGCAACCAGATGACATGTTAGTGACAAGCCTAAAACGATGCATGCCTGGATTGGAACAATGCTCTTTCCCCTTCAGAAGTTAATATATAAGTGGG
>NW_015200529.1:0-792 GCF_001447785.1 Gekko japonicus | reverse complement strand
AGTGCAGTTTAGGGACACATTCAGCGGTGTCACCACGCTATGTCGTGTTGGATCGGAGTTCACACAGGGCGCTGCTGGTAGGACGTCACTCCTAGCAGAACGCCTGCCTAAAAAGTTCTGTTTTCATGGCCCTGCAAAACTGTGACAAGTCCCACAGGGCCCTGATCTCGGTAGGAAGCTCGTTCCAATAGGACGTGTTCCAATAGGATAGCCATCGCGGCCCTCCCCCCTCAACAGCCCCGGTTGACAAGTTAGTAGCCTGCTGTTCAAGATTACCAGCCAAGTTACTGCAACTGGAGACTTCCATGCTTGAACATGTGCAGCTTCTGAACACAGAGGTAAACTTCACTGATGTCTTGCCTGCTATCACAAACTCAAGGTAGCAAACGCTGTGTAAGACAGATGGTCTCCCATCCAATGACGGATACAATCCAGACCTGATTACGCTTCAACAAGGTAGCTGTGCCGAGTGTCTTCCAACTACACGCTGGGACCACTTTGGCTATCATGGCTAACCAATCTATAACACAAGGCTCTCGAGGTGACCATAGCATGGATCACTGTTGCCAAGTCGTCGCATTCAAGGAAGGGAACCAACTGCCTGATCAGCCGAAGATGGTAAAAGGCTGCCTTGGCAGCGGCTGCTACCTGGGCCTCCATTGTTAAGGAAGCATCCAGGAGCACTTCCAAACTCCTGACCCTCGGAGCTGACACCAGTGGCACCCCACCGAAGGCTGGATCCCTACACCCATACCACTCCGATCCAGGCACAGGACCTCTGTCTTTGTCGGA
>NW_015200528.1:0-785 GCF_001447785.1 Gekko japonicus | reverse complement strand
TGATCCTGCATTGAGCAGGGGGTTGAACAAGATGGTCTATATCAGGTGTCGAACTCATTTGTTACGAGGCCCGGATCTGATATAAATGTCACTTTGTTGGGCCAGGCCAAGGCCATCTGTGCCATAAAGTGTAATGTCAGGTACCGGAGATATAAACTGCATAAAGGACAGCCGCTGGTAAGCTCCAAGTTGGTGTATTCTCACTGCAAGGCCCCGTGGGCTGGGAGGGCGGTGCAAAGGAAAACTCATATAGGCGGACTTGGAGAGCCAGTGGTGCAGCACTGGGCCAGACGCTCCCACGCTGCTTGACTGCACCAGACGAATTTGTTCTGCCACGCTGAAGCCACAATCCGAGTGGCTCCTCCCACTTCCCCCACAAACATTCTCCTGTTCCTTCCCTTGCACCAGTTGCTCACGGGCCACATAAGAACCCTGGACGGGCCAGTTCTGGCCCCCGGGACTTAGGTTTGACACCCCTGGCCTTTATGGTCTCTTCCAACTCTGTGATTCTATGATTCTAAATAAATATCCCAAAATCGTAATCCTGATGGGCTGAAGAGTCAACAGGGAGTAACAGGCTTTTGCCACCTGTGGGAACCTTTGGAATTCTAAAACAAGATGGTGGACCCAACCACAAAATGGCTGCTGCAGGAGGCAGAGACAACACGCAATGGAAGCCCAAGGGCAGGGGAGGAGAGCGGTAATTCTAAGAATACCCTCAAGAAAGAAGAGAAGAGAAGAAGGGATTGGCTTTATACTAGGGTTGCCAAATCGATTTGACTCAC
>NW_015200527.1:0-890 GCF_001447785.1 Gekko japonicus | reverse complement strand
GCACTCACCAGGGCTGACCCTGCTTGGCTCCTAAGATCTGACTAGATCAGGCAGGCTGGGCCTGCTGCCCCCCAAATACAAAACTGAGGTCTAGAGAACCCTCGATGTGGCACAGAAGACCACAGCAACAGAGGCAAATTCGATTTCTTCCCTTTCATTCTCACATGAGCGTTCGCGACATTTACGAACCTGGCTCCCAATGTATCATAGGGTTAGATCTCTCATGACTTTAGGACCTGAGCGGTCGGGTTAGAACGGATAAGAGGAAGTACTTCTCCAAAGAGTGATTAACACTTGGAATTCACTGCCACAGGAGGTGGTGGTGGCTACAAGCATGGACGGCTTCAAAAGGGAATTAGATAAGCATATGGAGCAGAGGTCCATCAGTGGCTATTAGCCACAAGGTATAGATAGGGACTCTGGGGCAAGTGATGCTCTGTCATCTTGGTGCTTGGGGGGGTCAACAGTGGGAGGGCTTCTAATGTCCTGGCCCCACTGGTGGACCTCCTGATGGCACTGGTATTTCTGGCCACTGTGTGATACAGAGTGTTGGACTGGATGGGCCTTTGGCCTGATCCAACATTGGCATCTCTTATGTTCTTATGACCTGGGTTGGCTAATAGCAACCCTGGACTTCCTTGGTGGTCTCCCATTCATACACTAACCAGGGCCAGCCTTGCTGAGCTTCCGAGATCTGACGAGATCGAGCTAGCCTGGGCCATCCAGGTCAGGGCCTATTGTGCTGGGGGAGATCAATTAATTTCCCCACTTAAACTGGAAACCAAGTTATGTGTCTATTACTGTAGTCTAGTTCTCTCTGTGTTCATCCTCAAACTCAGGGTCCAAGCCCTGCCCCACTCTTAGAAGAGAAGAAAGAAGAAGAGATTGGA